>NW_022752295.1:259884-288111 GCF_011630105.1 Anneissia japonica
GGAACAGGCCCTTATGGCCCACCGCTGGATACGCCATTGTTTGGATTTAAGGTAGGAATTTTTGTTTTAGGTTCTTTGCACTGGTACTAACATTAGTAGGGATTTTATCTGTAATAGGTACGTATTAACGAATAACCATTGGTTGATTTTGGCTTCAGTATAACTTTGTTTTGGCATGTTTAACTTTATTAAAGATCATCACTCTGGAGCCTTACATCGGAGCTGGTTCGAAACATTTGGGTGGTAGTACCAAGTCAAGGACTATAAACCGTAAGCCCTGTTTAAACAACCTACTGTACAAAATAAATCGTATCAACTTTAAAAGAACCCAAAACATTATTTCTAAGTGCTCTGGTCCAGTCCCTGATGTGGACTAGACAGTGCTCCGATTACGAACATTCTGACAACGCAACACTTTGGGAAGAAGGCCTACAAAGTTTTAGGAAATGATATATAAATGTTCATAACGACAGTGGACCATAGCTTCTGACAAAATATTATTTAAACTATTATTGTACAATTGAATTGTATAGAAACTGGGACGTATCCAGGGGCAGGACCGTAGGAAGCAGTTTATTTTTGGTTCGGCCAGCGAGAAGAATTTCCTATCCCCATTCCCACTCACCCACAGAGGGTTATTGGTTATTTACCAGTGGGTGAGATTCTAATTTTCTCAACGGGGATCCACACCCACATCAGCCCCAGTTCTCTACTTTCGGACTAATAAAGTTCACCCAAATTTGGCAAATACTCGTAACTTTCAGTCCAGGGGGCTTCAGATCTAGCACTAATCAGGGCCATATCAAAGGATTTCCATTTGGGGGTGTGGGGTGAGCGAATGTTGACTAACTGGGCTCAGGGGGTAGAGCCGATACTGTTGGATTGCACCTTATGGCAACTTCAATGTTCAAGGCTTAAAGATAGATTGTCTGTTAATGAGATATAAGATTCCTTTTTAATCTTCATTACTGAAAATAACAAATTTTATATTTATATATTTATTATGAATGTAGATGCTTGGTAACAATAATATGCAAATAAATGACATTGTGCAGATGCAAAAATGCAGGAACACTAAATTTACAATTTGTAAATATTCAAAGTAAATTCCGTAGTCAATAGCATAATAGTTGTACAACAGACCCTATCATTAGCATTGCCTGTCTTTATTCGTTTGTGTGTTACTGGCCCAGGGGAATGTTACGACACTTATATATCGTCCCACATGTAAGTTTTGAGAATAAATCCGGTTGGAGGAATGATGAGACGCTTTCATAAGCTATTAGAAGATACAAAATGTGATGTCACATAAGTCTACTGATAAAAGACCAATCCTAGAAAGAACTAAAGAAGTCAACGATCTGTTACTGTGCAGTTATTCAATTGTGAATTGCCAAAACAGAAAACGCCTATTCCAGAAAACCTATGAAGTCATTCAGGCGTAATGAACGGTAACCAACATCTGGTTGGCAACAGAGGGCGTCACCTATCATTGTGACGACACGACTGTGGTACTCTATACAACTGTTGTTACTATTACCAAGACGTTTCTGAAGGGTCAATTAAACTTGACCAATCAGAACAGAGCCAGCAATACAAGCTTGTCCCACAAACACTTGTTTTTTTTTTGTCCCACAAATGCACATATTTCTGTACATTTTATGCTTCCATTTTGTTATACCTTAGCAACAATATCCAGAGGGCAGGAATGAGCAAAAAGGTCCATCTGCATCCTTTGGAATTCTAAATAACAATCCATATCAAGAAACCCATTTCTGATGTTTATCATTTTGAATAAATATACTATAATAAACAATAAATAAATACAGACATTCTAAGCATGGTATCCTTTAAATGTGTTTGATATACTGGTATATAATTACGTACTTCAATATTGCAAGAGCCAAGTTATGTCTACTACCACAAAAATTATTGTGAATTTAGCTTGTTAGTTATGTAGATGTGAAAATGGCAGGTATATCATAATTTAAAAAATAATAGTAATACAGGGTTTAAGAACTACATCATGTTTAGCAATTTTGTTTGGTATGAAAATTATTAGGCAAGTAGAAATGTTATAACCAAAGCAAAAGAATATAAATTGAAAGTTTTAACTCATTAGCTTATGGCTAATGTTGAACGAAAATTGAAGCTATAAGGATTTGGCTATCTGCCTAATTATAACTAAAACCCTGGTAATACTCAATGAAGTATAAATACATCATCATTATGTACTCTCACAACATACAGTAATATATTTTATAGTTGCTAGCATTTAAATTTTTATCCATTCATGCTGTTGAAATTTTAAATTCGGGTTCTCACAAGTCACAGGAGTCCACCTGGAAATCAAATGTCCCCTGCACTCGCACAAGCAAGTAAAAACCTTCCAGTCTGCATGTTTTTAGTGTATTACTTGTCTCCCTGAAGCCATTCTGCAATGGTTATTATCACACACACCAAAATACACTTAGATTTGTTTAAGATCTCCTGGGAAGTAGCTTCTCCAAATTTGGGAACCATAGTTCAGTACATATCCATTTATGTAACCCTTGTTTCATCTCGTGATTTTCCTGTATTTTTTGGCATTTTACGATTTGAACCATCTTCAAGCTCTTTGGATTTGTAATAATGAGGTGCTACTTCTAACAGCCACTGGTTTTCAATCTCAATAACCTACGAATGCAATCAAAAGTAAACTGAATTAAGGATTTGGCAGGTGATAAAATGTTCAACTATAAGAGGGTTGTTAAGCCTCTTTTCCACTAGGCGAATTTATTTGAGCGAATCGAAGGCACTGGTTCGGTTCCTGAGCTCTGCGCATTTTTTCGCTTTGCAAACAGTGGAAACTGAAGCAAAAACTCCGATAGTAATGTGAATATGCATGTGCATGAACCAACGCTTTCGACTCGAGCGAATAAATTCGCAAGTGGAAAGAGGCTTTAGGTGCTGCATTTAAGTTTACTCAGAGTTCATACAGTTTAAGAAAATTATCAAAGAATTTCATAAAATGTGGCTAACAGCACTTGAAAACAACATTAATGAAAGTGCTTTTCAAACAATCTATGGAAGCAGAGGAATTTATTCTACGCAATAATAATACATATTCATTAAATTTGTTTATAATTAAATAATAATTTACCTGTCTCATAAATTCTTTTGTAGTGAAAACAAGTTCATAGTAGATAACCCATCTAGGCTGCTCCTCAAAGAGGCTGCTATTAGGGTGGATCATGACAGACTGCTGATGTTTGACAGTCTTATACTGCCCTCCTTTGCTGAACTTGGCTGTGTGGTAGAAAAAACCAGCTGTGACCGCCTACAAAAGGAAGACAGATGCAAATAGCAGTTACCAATTCAGTTTGTACTATCAAAAAGATGCTACATAAAGAAATATATTTACGTTAATAACTATTTTTGAATAAAAATGAGAATGAATGAATGAATTAAGCATGAGAAAAGAATGTACTGTGGTGGCAACAGCTGTTATGAGCTAAGGAGGTTTAGCTGAACTGGCAGAGCATTGGAATGGTCCTCCAAATTCCCCTGTGTCTGATTCCTGCAGTACCCCACATATTTGTTGCTCCACATTGTTTATTGGGTAGTTTACATCTATATCCTTATGTAATACTTTAATTCAAATACATTACTAACTTTTCTTTATGATCTCCACAAAAGTAATTATGCACACAACTGTTCAGGACATGAAAGCAACAAAATTTAGGCCTATATGGTCATTAAAATCCAACAAAAATAGCTAATTTACAGACATAATGGATGAAGTAATAAAATATACCTTAAAATTTAATTTTTTACTATAATCACTGAATAGTTACATAATAAAGTAATATAATAAACATTAATTAAATATAAATATATAAATATAATAAAAAATTATATAATAATAATAATAATAATAAGGTTGATTTCTTTGTATTACCTTGCGAATTGCAATTGTGTCCTGCGGGTTGCTTGAAGATGGAATTTCTACACGCTCCATAAGACCTACAAGCTGATCACGCACATCTCGTGCCCTTTTCATTGATCTATGCTGTATGAAGTTCTCAAAGCACCATTGAGTAGAGTGACCTGTTTCAACCCACTGCAATTAAAAATGTACTGCAGCATATAAGGATAATTAATAAATGGCAAACAATAACACTCACAACTACTTTTTCTACATTAGCACGAATAACTAAAATTAATACAGTAATAATAATTCAAACAATATTCATTAGTAAATTTATTGATTTAATTATTATTAATGAAATACAATAATTAAAACAATAAATTTACTAATGAATGTAATTTTTTACCAATCACGATCGAAGAAGACATTCTTCATGTTAATAATATAATAATATAACAATAGATCGACCAAAAAGAATCACTAAAAGCTGTTTTATGGAAACAGTGGCTTACATGTTTCATTAGAAAATATCATAAATTATACATGTAGCACCCATTCATTTTCATAATTTGTCTCTAAAATATCAATACTTGATACCAAAAATATTTAATGTACACTATTGTTACAGTACCTAGTAATAATTTATCTAAAGTCAATTATGAGCAAAATTATTTACTTAATTGTAAAACAAAAAAGAGAAAACAATATTGACCTGATTATAAACATTAAGAAGTGTAAGATGATCTCCACCCGTGACGAAGAAATTCACCCTTGCATTGTCCGCATGAACTATCTTGTCCTTTGGACGGTAGAATATGGAGGCATTTACAGACAACATGGCTGTTATGCTGAGTATCTCTTCAGAACATTGGTACCTTAAATAAAAGAGAACATGGTGAATAGGATAAAATGAAATTTAGTCACTCATTCAATATATATATATAATATAATTTTGAAAAAACATTTCCATAAAACAAAATAAACACGTTCTCGTAACCTCTAATGAGGGCAGTATAACAGAGGCAGTACAGCTAAAAAGACCTATTAATCAATCAACTATTAATCAATCAGCCAAGTGTTTCTAGAGCTCCTCATGAGGGCAGTATAATAGATGTAGTAGAGCTAAAAAAGATCTATTAATCAATCAACTATTAACCAATCAGCCTCATGAGGGCAGTATAATAAAGGTAGTAGAGCTAAAAAAATCTATTAATCAATCAACTATTAACCAATCAGCCTCATGAGGGCAGTATAATACAGGTAGTAGAGCTAAAAAAATCTATTAATCAATCAGCCGAGTGTTTGTAGTGCTCCTCATCAGAGCTAAAAAGTGAAACTTACTTTTCAGATGCTAGAATCATCTTTGAGAGCATTGGGTCAACTGGAAACTCAGCCATCCGACGACCTAACTTTGTTAGCTCTCCCTTATGGTTGAGAGCTCCAAGTGCATATAGCTGTTCTAATGCCATTACCAGTGTTTCATGGGGTGGAGGGTCCATGAAATCAAAATGAATCAAGTCATTAATCCCCAAACTCTTCAGGAGTAGGACAACATTTCCTAGATTTGTTCTCTGAATCTGAAAATACCAATTGACAAAATAAATAATTAACAAAAATGAAGAAAAATTAGGATAAATAAAGAAAAATGAAATACTCAAGCTATATAGTTATATATAGAATACACATCAATTCAATTACATTATATGACTTACCTCTGGAATGGTATTTTCTTCAAGTTCATGATTGAAGGCCCAAGCCGTGTAGAGACGAAAGCATTTACCAGCCGCCACTCGCCCCGAACGACCAGCACGTTGGTTGGAGGATGCCTAAACAAATAACACACAAGACAATCTGAGATTACAAATCCTTGCCCTGCTGCACCATATCTATACCAAAAAATAATGGCCGACAAACAAACAAAAAAGGCTGATGATCTGCTTGAGTTGGCTCTGCTGTTGGCTGTTGAGGCCGGAAAATATTTAACATTCTAAAATCTGCATCTTACTTTCGATCAGCACCAAATTTGAGAAGGATCGAGATACATGTAACATTGTCAATGTGTGAAAATTCAAAGTAAATCGATCAAATAGTTTTTAAGATATGCACAAGCAAGGACACACATACCACACACAGCCAGACATATGCCCTATTGCAATACCCTTCACCTATCCTTCCAAGAGGTGAGGGTATTTACTGGCAAACTTTAACATATTCACTGTAATACAGGGTGTACAGCTAGGAACGAATATACTAGCAGATATGCTATTCTTTTGTAAAATATATTACTAAACTTTCATGCTGCCACAATTACACAAGCACCAATGGCAGCTCAGGAAGTTAGGTAATGATCTAAAAACACACTCCAATATACCTTTGAAATAGGAGTAACCAGTAGAGACTCCATACCAGTCCTTGCATTGTAGCTCTTCTGCTTACAAAATCCTGGATCAATGACGTATATAATGCCATCAATGGTGAGTGAAGTCTCTGCTATGTTGGTAGCAAGAACAACTTTTCGAGCACCTGGTGGTGTCGGCTCAAATATCTTAGCTTGGAGGTCAGAAGGCAAGTTGGCGTAGATCGGTAGAATGATTAATTCTTTTATCTTGGAACCAAGTTTCTTTGTTCTTTCCTATGTAGAAGTAAATCAAAAAATGCATTTGAAATGCATATATAACTTTACCAATTAGCAAATGTACATATAATAAAGGTTCTCATATTTGTTAAGCCACGTCCAGACTATCAACTTTTGACAAAAAAACTGTTGTATGCCCATATTTAGTCATGATATGCCTATATATGGTCATGTGATGTCATCATGACCATATTTAGGCATGTCACATGTTTTTGTCAAATAAAATTTGATAGTGTGGACAGGGCTTTACACACACTCCTTTAAATAGCAGTCAATAAACTTCAATTTTTGTAGGAAGATTAGTTTTAAGTTAGCTAAGCGTGCCTCTTTACAAGTTGATATAACTCATTGATCTTTTTAAATGAGAAAACGAATGCTTTAATTACATCTTTTGAAGAATTTTGAATTTTATCACAATGAGTACAATGTATGTTTGATAAACTCCTACACTATTATATGATGTACAATAAATGTTGGCTTGCCTGTAACATTTCATTGCATGATTCGATCTCTTCTTGTCCAGTAAGAAACACGAGAATATCTCCTGGTGGTTGTGAAACATGTATTTGCAGCACTGACACCACACAAGCATCCAAGTAATCTGCTTCTGGAGCCTTGCGACAAAAAAAAAAAAAAAAATATATATTCTATAAATAGTTGACTTTGTACAATTCTGTGCAAAAACCTTAAGATAAGCCATATAGCATACAGATGTGCCTACATGAGCTGCTAATAGTTTCAACTTAACACGCCTATGTCATAGGTCAAGCTAGTATTGAATGATTTGTTTACCTTTGTATAATAAATGTCCACTGGAAACCTCCTTCCTGGGATCCTGAAGATAGGAGCATCATCAAAGAACTAAAAAAAATAACAAAAACAAAATATGATGATGATTTATTACAATAAATTGGCTAGAAATAGAAAGTAAGCCACCTTTAAATTCAAATTCCACAGTAAAATCTATCTGAAATTGGATATTCTCTTTTGATGATTCTTTGATCGTTATTAGTATTCATTAAAACTATAATGCATAACGTGACAAAATAACTCACATCAGAGAACTTTTCAGCATCTAATGTTGCACTGGATATCAAGAGCTTGAGGTCAGGTCTGAAGCGAGCAATGTCTTTCACAAGACCAAACAAGACATCAGTGTGGAGCGTCCTCTCATGAGCCTCATCGATGATCAGAGCACTGTCATTAACAAAAATATAATCAGAATTCTAACAAGGGAGTACCTGACCAAGGTTAAAACAATATATACTGTACTCTGTTTTTAATTATTACTACCATCTTTGAATTATTATCACTACGATGTGTATTACTCTCGTGTACGACACATCATATAGGGAGAATTAAAACATCACCATACAAAACTTGTTCATATTGTGTATCATAAATGTAGGAAATAGGAAACTGAGTTCAATCAGACATTCATACAACAAATACTAATCAATGCATTGGCACCTAGGTTTACAATCATTGATGTGTAACTAAACCATCACAAGAGTTCGTAATCATTATGCACAAATAAACAAACAGTGAAAGAAGGTTTTCAGTTTGATTCCACAATGGGATAATATGCTTTGTATACTTAGGCACAAGTGTTGTGTTACTGTAGTTTTTATCTAGGCTAATTTAGGTGTTGTGGACAGTGTTGTTAGGTTTTGTGGAGAATGTTGCAAGGTGTTGTGGAGAATGTTGCTAAGTGTTGTGGACATTATTGCCTAGTGTTGTGATGTTGTCAGTGATTGAAAAACTATTCTGTTTTTATTAAAGGGTAGACCTTGAATATTTACCTGTATCCAGCCAAGTCTGGTTCACTAAGGAATTCTCTCAGCAGCATACCATCCGTCATGTACTTAAGGACAGTACGATCGGAAGTACAATCCTCAAAACGAATACTATAACCAACCTAAACAAAATGATAACAAATCAGAAAGTAATTGTAATGAATACATTAAATAACATCATCTTTGAAAAACAATCATCTTCGAAAAACAAATAGTGGAAGTGGTTCGGCGCAGTGGGAATGGTTTGGTTTTCCAAACTTGAGGTCAGGGTTTCAATCATTCACTGTGCATTTCGCTTGTGTCCTTGAGCAAGGCACTTTATCTACATTGCTTCAGTCTACCCAGCTGTATTAATGTGTACTAGCAAATTGCTGGGAGTAACCTGCAGTGGACCAGTGTCCCACCCAGGGGGGTACTACACTTTCATCCGCTTCATGCAACAGAAACTGGGGATAAGTTGCAGTCCTATGAGCACTAGTGGCTCGGCAAGGATTTACATACTTGAAAATGGTAATTAACTGTTCATTGGTTATGACAATGAATCGCAAAAAGTATATATAGTATATATTGTATTTGATAATTGTCTTCTAAACGAACTCAAATGCTGCTTGTGTCCACATGAAAATCAAAAGTCTCACAATGCAAAGACCAGCCATCTAATTGCTTTTACCATCCATTTTAATTTTTGTATATTTTACATTGCTTTTGTTATTGTCTACGCATGCTGGCCACTTCAACAACTGATTATTACTGATTGGTAAATTGTGCATCCTCAGTGTTCAACAGAATACAGTATGTCTAGGCAAGTTTACCTCATTACCAAGCTTCACGCCCATTTCATCAGCTACCCTCGCAGCTACACTCATTGCTGCTACACGTCTAGGCTGTGTACAACCTACTTTTTTCCCATCCTTAGTGTAGCCCTATAAAAGAAATAGACACAGCTTCAATAATATTACCAACAGATGGCAATGACAATAACACAAACATACTGACAAACAAGAGATGGAGTTGTCATTTCCAGAATTAGCTTGGTGTGAACTGGACAAATCTGGCAAAGAACAGACCAGAGAATTTGAGGAGGCCATTGGCCAGCAGTTGCCTGACAGGCTGATGACTGCATTGTATAAATCTCTATTGACAAGATGCCTAGACAAAATGGCTTGCCAATTCTCTATAAATTTAAACACCCCTTGGCAATAAATGGAACAGATGACCCCTGGAATTTTGTAGTAAGCAATGACAATAATTAAAACTACAATAAATCTGGTAATGCTACAGTAGAAATATTAATAATTATTATGAAAATAATACAGTAATAACAAAATATTACTAATAATAATACAAATACAAATAAATACAGTAAACTAACAATAATAAAACAACAATATTATTATTATAATTATAATTTGTAAAAAAATATAAATATTAATATCATTATAATATGAAATAAATGTGATCCCACACTTACAGCTTCGGATAAATACTGAGGAACTTGTGTGGTCTTCCCAGAGCCTGTCTCACCTTCAATAATAAGCACTTGGTGCTCTTCAATGGCCTTCAGGAGATCCTCACGGAATGGAAACACCGGCAGACTCTCCCTCGTCTCTTTAATGCTCATCCGTTTTTTCTCGGCTTGTGACATCTTTGGTTGCTCCTAACATGAATATACATAAATATACATAGTATTTCATCTGTGTCTGTTTAAGGAAATACATATATTATATAAATATACTATTATTTCTAGTATTTTTCTTTGTATTTATATTGTTTTTATCACTGTACAGGGAATCATTAACATGTTTTTGTTGACCAATGGTCATTTATTTGAATCACATTATATAGAAACCATGTGAATGTATTTGTATTTTGAAGACCTGCTTTACGTGTTGCTCTAATCAATGTAACTGAATTTGACCAGAATATTTGTCATAAGTTGTTCCATTCTACAATGAATAAAAGTATTATCGCATAAAATAAAAAAATAAATAATAAAATGTATAAATAAATGAATAACAAAATATATGGATAATTGGCTGAAATTTAGGTGTAGAATGATGCTAAGTATAATTTTACAAACCTGAGGCTCCCCAGAAGCAGGCATTTGAAGTGCACTCACAAAGTCAATCTGATCAAACTCATCCAATACTACTAGGTCATACTCCTTAGTATGCTGAAAGAACAACACAACTAGAAAGTTACAATAACGAATGGTAATCTTTTAACTAAAGCCAATCAATTATCAGAGGCGGATCCAGAGATGTCTGAAAAGGGGTGGAGGCTGAAAGGGGGCTAAAAAATGGGGATAATCGAGATAACACCATCCTAGGGGGTCCAGGGGCATTCCGCTGCAAAATTTTTGTTTTCTAGATGCCCGAAAAAACCTCTAAGGCATTTTGGGCGATCAATTTTTTTCTTTTTTCTTTCTTTCTTTTTTTCCTTTTTTTTTTTTTACTTTCCAAGAAGAATGGGGGGGGGGGGGCTGGGCAGGCCTGGCCCGGCCCACCCCCTAAATCACCCCTGATTAGAATAGTAGGACATGATTCACCTAGTTAAAAATTACCACTTGGCTTGGTTTAATTGACCAAGACAAAAGTTATGCAGGCATTTTTTTTTTTTGGTCAAACTTATCCGGTAAGTTTGACCAGAAAATCTGCATTATGAACGAAATGTGCGACAATGGTATATATTGGCTCACCTTCTTTTTGGCATCCTTAGCACCGAAACTCATCTGTCCCATCTTCATCTGTTCCTCTTCCCATTTCTTCTGCTCGTAGCCTGCAACTTTCTCATCACCTTTAGGTTCAACATATCTTTCTTGAGGTTTCTGCATGATTAATTCATTTGAAATTTGATTAAATTGTCGTACTATAGTTCTGGGGCAGTGTCATTATCAGCTTCCAGTACACAAATGCTGGTTGTGAATTATGCCACATCACCAATAGCCTGGTTATAGTTTGTAACGATTGTCCTGCACTAGGCAAGACTTGACCTGATCAGGGCAATGAATGCCTCTGCCCAACGATAATGTCCAACGATGTCCAGGACCCCCTGACCTATGAGGAGAGTACCTGATAAGGGTCCCAACTTGGGTGACAGGTATTCATTTATAAAATAAAATTTAAAAATGATCTCTGTTAATGGCTCTGTAGGTCAATCATTTTCATGGTTAATGACAGCCAAGTGTCTTCAACATGTTGACGCTAGTGGAAAGAAATAACAACTTTCCATTCTTCTTTTTCAATCTCTTTCTTCCATGCGATAGCTTGAAATGAATTGTTGGTTTGTGCTTCTTATGTGTGTGCAACACATACATCCCACATTCTGGAACTGGTTGATTGTGTGGGATATATCTCTCTCACCTTGTGGTACTGGTTTGTGGTTTATCTGTGAAGATATGTACATCCCATTTTGTTGTACTGGTTCATGGTTCCACAGTGTGTGGGATTTATCTTTCTCACCCTGTGGTAATGGTTTGTGATTCATATGTGTAGGTATTATGTACATCCCACTTTGTGGAACTGGTTCATGGTTCCTGTGTGGGACGTACCCATCCAACCTTTTGCGGTATTGGTATTGGTTTCTGGTTTCTCATATCCATCCCATTTTGTGATGATGGTTTCAATTGTTTATGAAGGACCAAAATGTCTAAAACTGTATGACCAATATTTAATGATTTAACTTACCGCATCATCTGTCGGCATATGGTAGCGTTCTTCCCTCTCTTTATCTCCTGATTTCTTGTAGTTCTTAGTTAATTGCAATATAGTTTTCTTATATTCAGCATCCCTTCTTTCTTTCTCAGACAGTCTGTAGAAGTCAAGATAAAGACAAAACCAAATCATGAAGGTCTGCCTATTAATTTCAAATTATTTTGAAGTGAAGCTATGATCTGGCTTACTTCTTTTACAACCATTCTTTTGAGGCCTGGGCAGTGAAGTATTGGATGACAAAAAATGGATTTGAATCACACGTCTCATTGATCATAAAAATATACAGGAAAAAGAAACTAATCAAATGATGCAGCTTCTGGCCAATCAAAAACACAGTTATTGTGAAACATTTGGAAATAGGATCTCTCATGTTTATTGCAATACTATGTCATCTAATGCAATTCAGTCAATGATGGCCATGTGCTTTTTACAAAAGTAAATAGCTATAAAGACAAGTAACAAAAATAATCGATAAATTACAAGAAAATAAAATTTATATTCCTTTAATGATGCGACCTACTTCAAGCCAGAATATAGATATTCCTCATCTAGCACATCCATCTCCAGCTCATCAAGCTTGTCTCCTTTCCTCATCTCCAGATACTTCCGCCGAGACTTTTTTCTAATGTCTGGTATCATCTTTTTCTTATCTTCTTCTTCCATCTCCAACCTTTTCTTGGCTTCTTCATATGCCTGTAACAAGGTTAATTAACTTTCATAGTCATGCATTTCATGTAAACAACTTATCATGACTTTTAGATATCGCTTTTTTACGGGAATGAACCCACAATTTAAACAAATGTTTTGACAATTTCTGGCTTTAACCAAAAGATTGTTACCGCTATATGTACATTTATCTAACCGTTTTGTTTTAAGGTACAGTAGAACCCTCTTAAGGTGAGACATCCAGTTCCAAAAAAAGTGTCCCCTTAATAGAGGTGCCCAACAAATAGGAGTACCCCTATTCAAGTGACACTAACCGAGAATCTAATATTGTCCCTTTAAGGCCAAATAAAAAAAAAAGTATTGTTTGCCACGCCCGACCGCCCTTATGTCACAAAAATCCAACCCTAATTTTTTATATTGCTATTAAAAAACCATTTTTCTCATTTTTTGGTTGTGATGAGATTTATTTTTTAATTGTCCCCTGAATAGGGATTAAACAAACCATTTAGCACACTAAAAAGTGTCCGCGTCCCCTTAAATGAGTTGACCGTAGTGGTAAAAATACTGTATATTGCCTCTCGTTTCAAGGAAAAGTGTCCCCTTAATAGGGGTGTCCCCTGAATAGGGGTGTCCCCTGAATTGGGGTGTCCCAAAGGAAGGGTACTATTGTATTCCCTTTTTCTTTACATTGTATTAGGATTCTGCCCTTTTGATGTTTCTGGCATTCAGTTTTTTCTTCATGATTGATTTTTTTGCTTTTGTTTTTTGTTTGGATGCAACATCACTGTGATGTGTGCTGCTGTTTCAAAAACAATTTCCAAATAATTACTAACATTATACCAGGGGCGGCACTAGCGGGGGGTCCAGGGGGGAAAAGGACCACCCGTCCGGGAACTCTGGACCAACTACTTGGACACCACCTATCATGGAAATTCGCAGTGGTGCGTCAGCTCTTCCCCGACAGGGGAATGGTATCCCCGAAAGGGGATTAGTACCCCCGACAGGAGGACTAGTACCACCGGCATCCTTTTTAAATAAAGAAGCCTACAATTAACACAACATTTTATCTTTTAATAAAAAAAAATCCCCCGACAAATTCAATTTTTCCCCGACAAATTCAATTTTTCCCCGACAAATTAATTTTTCCCCGACAAATTAATTTTCCCCCGACCGGGTAGGGGTGGGGGGACTAGGCTTCCCTGGCGGGGGGCGTGGACCCCTTGTCGGAAGGCTTGGACCCCTCGTCGCAGAATTCCTGGCACCGCCCCTGCATTATACTATTAACACACCTCTTTGCTCGACTTATCAGCAACATTCCTTGTTCTATCCTTGTCTTTCCTTTTCAGTCTATTCGCAAACTCATCACGCTCTTTTAGATCTTTTAACCGTTCTTTCTCTTCTTTGTTCCATTCATCCGAATCCGAGCTAGTATCATCTTTAAATCTTCGTTTCTTACTAAAAAGAAAAACAAGAATTTAGAAATATGTCTTATTAATAATTTTAATTTTCCCTTTGGTAGTTAATTTCTTTTAAAAACTTGGGATGATGATAAAATATCCAACATTAACATTTTAATTTGTTGGTAGTTATTTTCTTTTTAAAAACTTGGAATAAAAAAAAAATATCCAACTTTTAACATTTCAATTCATGTATACATATTCATTCAAACTGTGATAACAATCATGCAAAATGTTGTCTACATTCAAAATGTTATTTTTATCAAATACGTTGAACATAATATGCAATGAGTTTAACATTTAGTATAAAATGCAGCTAAACATGAGAATTAATCATGAAGCACAAACCTGTGTCGCTGTTCTTCTTCACTCTCACTTGATGATGATGATGATGATGATGCTTCCTTTTTTCTAATGTTACGCTTTTTGGACTTGATTGACTATAAACAAATTAAAATATAACTGACAATAAACAAATCAGCAATGATGTTACTAATTTATGTTGTGAATATTTACTTGGAAAATAGAAAAAGAAAATGACAAAATATCACTAATGTTTTCATTTATTACATCGTGGATATCATATGTTATAATAATAATAACGCCATTCTTTTATAGCACATTCCGCAGAAAACAAAAAACCTCAATGCGCATTACACCAATAAAAAACAAGCAGTAAAAAATGTTGACATAAATTACGGTACTTAAAATAAATACGAAACAAAAAAAAGCTCTCTTTGTTTTCTTAATTTGTTGTTTGTAAATTGTAAAGCACACACCTCCTAAAGGCTAGTATGTGCTATTTGAACATATCAATATTTATTAATTACCTTTTTGGTTGATGGTTTTGTCTCTACTATGTCAACATCATCATCTGATGACAATATCTGGTACTTTTGATTCTGCTGATGCTGACTGATGGCTGCTTTCTCCATTGCTCTATTGACAACAGATGAGCTTACTTTGCGGGGTATCTATTAAAATACAAAAAAAAAATATCTCAAAGGCTAATGGTTCAAATTTATGATTATACTGTCTTTTTTTCCTAAAGCCATGTTTGCATTGAATGAATTTTGACAAGACCAAGTGTAGCTATACTTCAGTGTGTTTTGACATAAATGCGAAAGTCATAAATGCTAAAGACAGTTAATGCTGAAAAATTGTCTTAACAATTTACCCTCTGTTCATTTCATGAACATGAATTATTATTACTAATTTATTATTATTATTATTATTATTATTATTATTATTATTATTAACATTATTATCTCCGCCAGGACAGATATGTTTTCGGTCTTGTAAGTTTGTGTATGTGTGGCACGTTTTTCAGTTTTCATGTTTTTTTTTTTTTGTGTTCGAAATATCTCAAAAAACAGCTGCAGACATAATTTAAAATAATAGGGAGTGTTAGGTATGACCCAATGAAAAAATGATTAAATTTTGGTGACGGTCCAGAGTAGGGTGTGGATGTGAGCTGAGGTAAGAAAATTTATGATTATTGCACCTATTAGATGGCCACGAATGACATGCGAAATTATGAATGTGCGGAGATGGGTTAATTTCTGGGAGATTCTTGCTTGCTTGCAGGTGTGTGGAAGGCCATCCTGATTTCCAGGAGACTCCCGAAAGTTCCGGGAGACTTGGGACCCCGGTTTAAAATCCTAAGTTGGGTGTCTAAATATGAAACAACACTTGTATTTAAAATCATATGAAAAAACACTAAGTGACAAACTGTACAAGGGTATTTAACAGATGGATTTCAATTATTAGAAAAAAAAAACCAAAACCTGCGAAAAAGACTAACCTTCATCCACAGTTGACTGGCAAATGCAATGGTTCGATTATCGACTTCAATTGCTCCAGTTTTCTGTAGGGTGTCTACAAAAGCTTCTGAGGTGAATGACTTCTTGGCAAGTCCAATCAGATATTCTGCTATATAGCGATCACTGATACCAAGGATATCATGTAGCTGGTCTCGAACCCACACCTCTAGGACACCATCAGCCATGATGCTGGTTTGTCTACACCAAGGCAGCCCTTAGTCTATAGTATTATGTCAATAATCTTGCAGAAGACCTCTGTCTGCATTTACTTCAACAGTAATCTTACCATATCTGTAAAACAAAAATGAAGTTGAACAAACTGTTTATATTTTGAACATTCCAATGCCCAAAAACAGGAACAGCACTAGGCCTAGGGTATTATTCTCCTCCACACCCTGTATCACTTATTTCCCTGCTATTCAAACTATGGGTTCACAGGTGAAATGGATGGCATTTGATAGTAGTAGTACATGTAGGTTTATGCCTATACCTTAACAGTTATAATTCAAAACTAATGTTTAAAAAAATTACTGTACAGTATATGGTTTGCATTGCTGAGTCTGTGTTCCGCACAGTTTTAAACGGTGTGCCCAGTACGCAAACTTCACAAGGTTTCTTTCAGCAATTGTTGTAAAATGTGACATTTATATTTATATATTGATACTGATATTAACTTATTATTAGATTATAAGTCAACATAATGTACTTTTTCGGAGATGTACAGCATTTTCGATGTTTTAGGCAATGGGAAATTTTACGATGACAAAAGATAGGGCATCTGTGTATGGGGCACAGTCGGTAGTTGCTGTGGAAAAAAATTAAGAATAAAAATTGCATTGCCACTAGTAGGCGAATTTATTCGCGTGAATCGAAAGCGTCGGTTCATGCACATTCCTATCAGAGTTTTTGCAAAGGGAATAAATGCGTAACCAATCAGAGCTCTGGAAGCGAACCGACGCATTGATTTGCATGAATAAAATTCGCCTAATGGAAAACCAGGTTAAAAGAATAGGGCGAAGATAAATTCGCTCGTTATAGTTCGCACTAAATGCATCCGCTCAAACTGATGTCCACTCGAACTGGCATTCACTCGAATTGACTGGTATTCCTACATGTATGCTATTTCAACGCTGCAGATTTCACAAGCAGCAAACACTCGAAAAGTGAACACGTCTTTTACCGAGAGGCAGAAATTAAGCATGCATATTCATGTTTATTAACTGACCTTAAATAGCGCCCTCTATAATTTCTGCCTTAACTGTATGGGGAAAATAATGCCGGCTTGTTGGCCCTAGGGGAGGGGTTTTTCGGTCGAAAATCTCACACCTGCAAATTATAATTAGTCAAAATCAAACTTGGCATGTATGATACATTACAGAAGTAGGACACCCATCGAGATGGGAAGCATTTATGCTTCACAACGGCCAAAGAATACAAGTAAGAAGAAGTAAGAGACGTGCCCAACATCTACTTGATAAAGCGCAACTTGCTAGGCCTAGCATAGCCTATAGGCAGGGCCTACTACCACCCCTACTAGGCCTACACTACCTAGGCTAGGCCCAGGTAGGCCGCTATTCCTCTAGGCCTAGGCCAAAGGAATCCTAGGCTAGGCTAGCTAGCTAGCCTAGGGCCTAGACCTAGTGTAGCCTATACACTGTTGTTGTAGGATGGGGCCTCTAGGCCTAGTACTACTACTAGGCCTAGGCCTAGTAGGCCTAGGGCCTAGTACTTAGGCTAGCCTAGGTAGGATAGGCCTAGGTCTGTAGCAATATTACTAATGTAGTATTTATCGCCTATATATATAAATACTGTGATATAAAAGGTACCGAGTGGAGCTTACCTTTATCCAATAGGATGTATTCCTAGGGCGACAATACTCCAATGTATAAACACAATAGTACTCAAATGGTAGCACTCTTGCAAAGACCCGGACACCAGATACACCATAAAAACCTATCGTTTAGTATAGTAATGCTCTCAGCATGAAGTCCGGTGTACGAGTGACTAATTAAGCAACAAACCGAGTGTGCTGTTTTGTTTGTGTTTAGGCTAGGCCTACGTACGCGACACGTTATGTTTTTTTTTCGTTAAGATATAGCCTAGCGCCATCATCGTCCACCGAAAGAGAGAGGGAAGATAATCCGTTCGACTAATCCCAGTTAATCCCACCCACCATTCACCGTTGTCATAAACGTATAAGATTTCCAAGAAATATGGCTGATATTGTAGGGTTTAGTTACGCTGTTGTTGTAGCAGTAGGCGGTGTGGTAGGCTACGTGAAAGCAGGTATACCCTAGACTAGGCCGCCTAGCCTAGGCTGTCTAAGACTAAATAAAGTAAAGAATTAAACAGTAAATATAACCTAGCTAGCCTGGACCTAGGCCCCCTACTAACTAGCCCTGGGCCTCCTAGGCCTAGGAGGCCTAGCTCAGCTAACTCTACCTAGCCTAGTCCTAGCCCTATCTACTTCCCTACTAAACCCTACTGGTTTATTACCTGAATCTTTTGATTTGTTGTTCCGTACACTTGACTCGTACCATAATCATAATACGCGAAATAAGCAAAACCTGGTCCTTGCCTTGTTTATCGACTTAAAATGCACAAATGTTGGCCGACAAGGAATCTCGTATATATAGGGCCGTCTAAGGTGTGGAACAGCATATCAAGTAATATAAGAGCATGTGCTAATATTTCACTATTTAAGAACAAAATGAATAATATTTATCATGAAAGTTATAATGAAACAGTACCACTGCCAAGACGGGAACAATTGTATTATTTGTAAAGAAATTCGTCAATAATATTAGTCAATGATGTATAAATAAGTGCATAATGTTGGTTTATTGCTGCTATTTAATTATTTATATAATTTTAAAGTGTTAATTGCTATCTAAGACCGACATATTATTTATATTTTTTATTATTATTATTATTTTGATCTATGATATGAATGTGCTTTAACTAAAATGTATACCTTTACTTACATTGTCAATTTGAAATAGTATCTTAATTACCTTTTTTCGGGTGCCACAAGTGTAAAGCTCTGCTTGTTTGTGGTTGCCCTTTCAATTTCCATTTTTATATCTGTACTGTTTAATCTATGCTTGGAAAAGATTTGGAATAAATTTATTTTGAATTGAATTGAATACTAACGCCAACCGTTAACGGTGCATGCTAAAAAATCCTGCCTAGGCTTAGGCTCTATGTATAGAATGATGCTTAGGCCTAGTAGGCTAGTAGTAGTAGTAGGCCTAGTAGGGGACTAGCGTACCTGGCCCCTAACTAGCCTAGCTAGGCCCAGACTGTAAACAATAAAAAATAATAAAAGAAAAAAACAAGGACTATTTACTATTTAAGAATACTAGCTAAGACTAATGCAATGCAAGGCAAGAGTTTGGTACAGGATTCAGTTGTTGTTTGATATAATACTGTAATTATAATAATCTGTTTTTAAATTGTGCAAAATTAAAAAATTAAATTATTAAATAATATAGCTATATATATATAAATTACATGACTCTACTGAGTGCAACCATACACCTATTTATCTATGACAGTACTAATTACAGTATTGTACTTTTTGATGTTCTAATTACCCACTACAGTACATTGTTCGCGTTTCACCGCTTATCGTCATGACTCGTGAGTTATCTGCAATTCCAGTCTTGAATGATGATGTTACGCACATTCTGGCACTTAATTGGGTGATGGTGACGTAATGCCATTTACCGTACCTTTAGCAGACGAAAGTAGAAATATGGTACCGTATCTCTAGCCACGGCGTTTTTTATAATAATAATATTAATAATGATATTTTTTAATGTTGTTCTTAAAATATTTTAGGTAGTGCAATGTCTCTTGCCATGGGGCTTCTTTTTGGTGGTGTGGCGGGGTATGGTGCATCGTTAACTTCTCAGGACCCAAGGAATGTAAACGTCATACTAGGTAAGCGCATAACATGTCCTGGTTAATGAACGAGATCTCTGTTCAATGTAATATATTATTTTTTGTACAGCATTCTTCCAGAATTATTTTACTGCATGTAAATGCCTGAGCTTATATGACAGAAGTTGAATGTTAGAAGAAGTTGGTTAACTTAAGTTACAGCACCTTGGTTTACACATGGAGAAATAAAATCATGCCCCCCCCCCCTTTTTCAGGCATCTTTGGATCTGCCCCTGCACTGATTGGTACTGCAATATTATGGTATCTTTTATTGCTGTTTGTTCCAGTTTCAAGGGTAATAATGTGATAAGCATGAGTTAAAGACAGTGTGCACCCCTTTAAATTTTCACCGTTATATATGTGATCTTAGGGCACATAGAAGAAATTATTAGATTATCACTTTTTTTTTTTTTAAGTGATGAGAACAGGTGTTTTTTATTTGGCAAGAATATTGTAAATATTGTATAAAAACTGGTTTAATTATATGGTTTTTTAAAGAAAATTTATTTCCAGTCACAAAATTGAATTGTTTTTTTTTAAAATAAATGATGCGGGAAAGTAAATGTTTATTTTTTTATTCTCACATCAATATTTGCCAAATTTTTGACACAGACGGGAGTGTCAATTCAACAAATTTTTGTATGTGCCCTTGCCTTTTGTTAGAGACACTACTGTAGATACTTTGTTTTTTTTTTCAACAGGAAGCTCCGCCGTGTTGGCAGGTGTGATGGGTATGAGGTTCGTGAAGAGTGGAAAGTTCATGCCGGCAGGATTAGTAGCCACTCTGAGGCGAGTAGATATGCAACTTAATACAACTAATAGAAATGAATTAATAGTCCAAAATAATTATATAATTGTTGTGTGGCACCAATAACATCTATATTAGTGTAGCTTGGTATTAACGCCACTAACTGGGCACAACACTCTCACTTGCGTTTTATCTAGCTTCATTTGAGAATTTTATTTGAGTATATCCGATTCATTCAGTAATTTTGATTCGATAAGGAATTCATTTAAATAATTGCTTTTCATTTTGGTATCATTTGGGTAATTTTGTTTGATTTGGATACTTTGTCAGACCCTTCTTGTGCATAGAATCAAGTCCAGCCAAGAACGGTTTCATGATGCAGTTTTAATCTTTGGTAGTCTGATTACCAGGCCCCTTAATGAGACTCCTGTATATATTTCTTCAAAACTTAAAGTTACTAATACTGTCCGTTCCAAAAATAAAAGAAATCAATCTTGTAATACACTACTAATATCCCAATCTGGACCAGTACAAGGAAAAAGAACCTACATTTACAGGGCATGGGAATTATGGAATGAGCTCCTATTAGATATCCCCTGCAAATTTGACACCAATACATTAAATAACTTTTAAGAGTATTTAACTAACCACCTATCTTGATTTTATAACATATTTACTTTGTTACTTGATTGTTTTACTGTTGTTTCTGGACCTCTTGGAAGACCAATACTTATGTATAAGAGTATTTCCAGAATAAATAAGGTCATTAATGGGCCTGGTAATCAGACACAACAGACTTGAACAATATATAAAACACCTTACTTGCAACAATGGATGTAACGTCGCTATATACTAATATACCCCACTGTTGTTGTCTGTCTTCCTGATCTATATGGATTCTTTGATCCTTCTACTTTCGAGATCCTCTTCCTTTTCTAGTACCTTGGGGTGTTTCGAGTCTGGAATGTGATTATGTTTTACCATATCCTGTGATGGCCGATTTGAAACTGTCCTCTGAGACCGAACCCCTCATAGCTCTCGTCTGTGCTCACTTGTTAATGTTTTCTCCAACCTCTTTATTGTGTTCACCTAGGCGGATGGTAAACTTTGTCACAATTAGCACATCCTACTTGATAGTAAACTCCACTGGTGTTGCTATCGGAGATCACCAGTAGAGTTATCTATCACAGATTAATGGTCATAAACATGACATCAAACACAAACTCACCCAGAAACCTGTAGCTAATCATTTTGCATCTTCTGGCCACTCAGTAAATAATGTGAAAGTTCAAGTAGTTAAGAAAGAATTTTTTTTAAATAATTTAGAACGAGAAATAGCAGAACAGAAAATAATTACACAATTAGACTGTATAGAACTAGGCCTTAACATTGATCGTGGATTCCTCGCACATTACCGTCAATAATTTTTTTTTTCCCCATAGTGTATGCATAACATATTTTTGTAGCTGCTTTATTATTATATATATATATTTTTTCTTGATATATTAATTACCATACTGTTACACTGTCAGTTAACTGTATTTATCATTTTTTTCTACCATCTTAATCTCTGGATTTTATTGAGCTTATATATTTGGTATTTATATATTTTTATTTTTGATGCAATTGTTTTTTGGATGAGTATTGACATAGACTTTACTGTATGCTATTTTCCACACTTTCTTATCATTGATCTTTTGTTCTTTCAATATTGTTTTTAGGATTGTTTATTTTGGTAGACTAGATGGTCTTAGTATGCTTTATCCACCACATTTGCATACTTTGTTGTTGTAGGACCTCCCCCATCATTTCTGTTGTTTATTATAGTTGTTTTCCAATTTGTACCGTCTCCTGATGAAGTCCACTGTGTGGACGAAAGCTAGAGAATAAATTCTATATTGTTAATCTCAAAAGTGCTGCTGCTGAATAAGGAAAAAATTAAATATAATTATAAGAGAACTGTTTCTATTTCAATTTTCATTTAGAAGCAAAATACAGTATACAGCAATCCCCACACACACACCCTCTTCCCCCCCCAAAAAAAAAAAATTACTTTGTTGTTTGATTGTTTTACTGTTGTTTCCAGACCTTGGAAGACCAGTACTTATGTATTGAAAGAGTATTTCCAGAATAAAGAAAGATTTTAATTTAATTATAAGAGAACTGTTTTTATCTCAATTTTCAGTTAGAAGCAAAATACAGTATACAGCAACCCCACCCCACAAATAAATCAAGACACACAAATTGAATTTTTATGATTTTCTGTGTTTTTTTTTCTTGTAGTATTTTGATGGTTCTGAGGTATGGTTATAGACTGACGTACAAGAACTGATCCAACTTGGCCTCTTTCTGTTTCAATACTGCTGATCATATCTTTCCAGCATATACTACAAAACCAGTTATACTTTTTTTTGCCTTATTGGCTTTTTTCCACACACATCATTTTGGGTATAACCAACAAAGAAAACTTTCCAGTAACAATTAACCAGATACTAGTTAAAAATATGTCAGCCAACTATTGTAAATGTCATCTAGGAGATAGGAAAGGCATTCTCATTTAATATGCTAGCAAATTAGAGATTTAGAAATTAGAGAAACAACATACAGGGACTCTTAGAACATTGATAGTTTGAAATCATGATTCAAGTGTTTTATGTAAATGGTAATCCAGCACTATATCTCAGAATAATATGAAAATGAAGATTGAAAGTATGAATTTTGATTTTCTGCCCTGTAGATTCTATGTGAATTATTTTTTAGGTTAATGGGTTTTGTCTACAAAAGATATTTTTATACTGAACAATGACTTGGTCTATCAGATGATTATTTTTCTTTTTCATAGTACAGTACTGCACTGTGTACACATAATTATGTTAGATTTTATAAGTAAACAAAGGAAACAATATAGATAGACAATAAAAATAAAGAAGAGATATTTTGTGTCTGGTATTTTATGTTATACTTCAAGGCATTTACACCAGTTTAATTTATTTTTTGCTCTGTGTGTAATGGTCCAAAAAAATGTTCCAATACGAGTTATTATTTGTGTTTTTGCACCTTTTTGATGTGTTTGTATATATCAGGATTGACCAGGGGAAGATTTAGGGAGGGGCGGGTCCTGGTTCCCCTTTTGGAAAGTAAGAAAAGGGGGAAAACAAAGAAAGAAAAAGAAAAAAAATGATCGCTCAAAACGCCTCAGAGGTTATTTTCGGGCGTCCAGAAAACACAAATTTTGCGAGGGCATGCCCCAGAACCCCATAGGGTGGTGTTATTTCGATCGCCCCCCCCCCCTTTGCGACATCTCTGGATCCGCCCCTGTTGACTTTGCCACATAGTAACGGCCAATATTGAGAAGACCTTGGACAAGATAGGCAGCTAAAAATTTTCCATAAACTGCCGAAACATGACCAGAATAATTTTATTTTTTCATTCCATTTATTCGTCTCATTTAAAATAAGTTTTTCTCGCACATCAGTCAGTAAATCATCTCAAAGACAGGAAAATAATTACAAATAGAATATTTATAACAGGTGCCCACGAGTGCTTGTTATGCGGCTCGCGAGAACAAACCGAAAATAATATTTTTCCGTTAGGCTTGGGCCTAGATTTCTAACCTTATTTTGCATATTGTTTTGCCGACTATAGGCCTATTATATTGCCTCAGAAATTGCAGCGATTTAATCAATCAAATCAGAAGAACTATCGCAGCAAACAGCAAAGAAATATTCTACTGTATTACTAATGACCCATTGTGTGATGTATAACATTTTGACTTTTGCATTATCAAACACAACAATTAAGGGTAACTTTCTTAGGTCAAGATGTCCTTGTATGATGTGTAGTGGAAAGAATGGTTAGACGACATTCAAAAGCTGTCTTCGTTCCGCATACTACGTTGCCTAAACCAGTCGATTTTCAAAAAATCCAAGATGCCGATTGCATACTTTTCAAGCGAAAGCGGATATTGTGTAGAGTCTTACTTCAGCTGGGCCCACTCTTAACATTATGTACAGGGCATTTTTGTGTATAGGCCTTATAATGTTTTTGAGTCATACCGGAAGAATCCGATGCCCCTCTTTTAAAAAAAATTCTCCCTGTGTGAGGGTCGTCCCTCATGAACATTACACACACCCACACACCCACCCACTCACTCCTGGCGACCAAGTCCTATGGGGATCTCTTCGGTCTGCTGTGAACATAACAAGGCATGCTCTGATCGAAGTTTTTAGGCTTGTACGGGCACTATCACTCCCATATATACAACACCTTTAAGCAAAGTTACAAGGTTGACCTGGAGGTCAAAGTACTTGATATGTTGAGATCTCGCAAAGAAAAAAAAAAATGTTTTTTTTTTCTCGCTGTTAAATAAGCCGAGAAAAGATTAGAAAACAATGACGACGATATGTCTATTATCAGTTTTATCTTGCCATCGTGACCTTTACAGTTCTGATAATATCTGAGCCCGTTTATTCGTTACTTTGATTGCTCTATTGAAGTTGTTTCAATGAACAATTTTGCCCCTATTGTGATATAGTTGAGAGCACCTGATTTGAAACAACCAGTCCTGGCATAGTTATGAATACATCTGAAATCAATAAACTTATATAACGTTAATAAAATTTAAAATTTAAAAAAACTTATAAATACTGAACTATCAATGCATTTTGTGACAAATGAGGTAGAGAAACTTTAAACGATCCTCAACAGAACGTAAACCAAGGATACTGAAGTTTGTGTACAGTACAGGATAATTCAAAGAGGGACGAAAAACAAGTAATCCTTCATTGAATTTCTCAAGTGAGGAAATACGACCCTTTTAATGATAAAGTGGAACATTATATTCAGTAAGGTCGGACAATAGTTTTAAATAGTTATAATAATTTTAATTAAAAGGGTATTAAAAAAAATGAGAAAGAACAGAAATAGGACACTTATCCGTTTTTAAGATGTGTTTGCTCCTCTAAAACCAAAATGGTTTGCATTCCAAAAAAAGTTGCTGTTAGAAAACTAACGATAACCTACCAAAATGACAAACATTGGCGAGTCATGTTAAATATTAACAATTATACTTACTTATTTCATCCTTTTATAACCACAATCACAGACCCTATCAAAATATGCCTAACAATTAATCCATTCATCATTTTAATGTACTTATTATTTTGTTTACTGTATTATTTTATTGTTGTTATTTTATTATTTGTATTTTTTCGGCTGGCCTATATTATTTCTGTGTAAAGCTCATAAGGGCAATGTGCAATAGGCCTATGCGCTATATAAATATAACATTATTATTATTATACGGGGTACGGGTACTATCACTCCCATATAGGCCTACCTTTAAGCAAAGTTACAAGGTTGACCTGGAGGTCAAAGTACTTGATATGTTGAGATCTCGCAAAGAAAAAAAAAATGTTTTTTTTTTCTTGCTGTTAAATAAGCCGAGAAAAGATTAGAAGAAAAAAAACAAACAAACAAAAAAGTGCAAAAATTAATGTATTTCATTATCGAGTTTTAGTGATACTTTTTTACAGGTTTTTGTGGGATTTAAAGAAATTATCTGAGGTCTGGGATGAAGAAAATGTGTATTTAATAATGTACTTTTTTAATTATTTTATTTAGTATTAGTATTCTTTTAAAAGGACCATTTTAAAAGGTGTTTGGCTGCCATATTTATCGGATAAGTGTTTTGCATGATCACGGTCACACATTCTAATGATGTCAGGTGTGATCCCTTTTAGTTTATGTATATAAAAGTTATATAAAATATAATTGTTGACAGTGTTCAATGGTCAATTCGATAAATAATATAGACCAATTCAATAAAAATGTGCTTTTTCTTTTGGTCATAAGAAGAGAAATGCTTATTATTATTATGGTTAGTCAAGCCCTCTAAGAATATCTGAAAATTAAAAACTTTAAAAAAATCGAAAGATTTATTGTCAAAATAGTATATAAATGGTACCCTCTTTCTTACATGGTCAGTCAATTTCCACGCGTCACGGGCCCAGGCTGTATTTTTGAACCAGGGCCCCTCACAACTTAGTTACGCCACTGCATAAAGTAGACGACTCATTGGACACCGATTCGTATATTAACACGTTGCGTAGATTTATAGCTCGTCGAGGCCAAGTTAAAAAAATAAGATCAGATAACGGACTAACTTTGTAGGTGCCGAACGTGAACTGAAGGCAGCGATTACAAAACTAAATGCATATAAAGTTATAATAACGTAATATCGACTGGAGATTTAACATACCAGCGAGAACTCATCACGGTGGCGTATGGGGCATCAAATAAGATCTGTTCGAAAAATTATGAACAATTTAGTAAAAGAACAGAGATAAAGCGAGGACCGGGATTTAGAACGCAATGTGCGAAGTGCAGTCAATAATCAACGAAAGACCTATATTAAACTAAGTTATCTAGTCACCCTAATGACCCAGAAGCTTTACCTCCAAATCATTTGCTGTTGCTGAAATCCTAACCAAGTTTAGCACCCGGCTTGTTTAAGGAGAACGATCTGTACTGCAGACGACGTTGGAGACAAGTGCAATGAGCAACGTTTTCTGGAAACGGTGGATACGCGAGTGTTGCTACAAGAGCGTAAAAAATGGACCGTTACAAAAAAGAACTTGCAAAACGGAGATGCTGTATTGGTAGTTGTCGATTCAAATGCCCCTAGAAATTCATGGCCCTTAGGAAAAGTCATCGAGACAATTCCAGATAAACATGGTCTTGTGCGTCAAGTAAAGATCGAAACGCAAACGAACACTTTAATTAGACCAATCAATAAATCATGTTATTCTTGAACAAGATTAATACCAATACCGGTAATACAATTGTTGGTTTGTGATGTGATATTTTATTCAGGATTTAATAAATTGCAAGGGATTGCAAAGATACAATCAATAGTTAGTTGATTTAACATGTAAATGACAGGGCCGGCGGAACGTTTTTCAAAGTGGGGGGGGGGCCCCACCTATAAGAAGGCGCGTAACAGGGGTGTTGGGTCGGGGGGGGGGGGCCAAAGGTAATAATTTTCCCGGTTAGTAATTTAAGACTTGGTGTGATACCCCCCACCCCCATATAGAAAACAATACGGCATGGCTTATTTTAACGACATAGGGCTTATTTTATTATTAATATAGGGCACACACGTGTGTTTAAAACTAAGCATTTTCATCGTGGTTTTATTTATTACAATCATAGGCCTATTCTTTCACCATCATTACACATTGAGGCCCTTCTTTTAGGTGAAACGATCTATCTTAAATTTTCTTTCTTGAGTTTGGGAATATGTGTTATAACTTCGAAAATTTTTTGTTTTTTTTTAATTCTAATTTCGTCGGAATTGATCAAAACTCCCTAAAATGTACAATTTTTAGAGGAAACTGGCCTACCTCAACAAAATATGCGATTTAAAATTTGAGGTTTTCAGGTACTTTCCCGGGTGAAAAGGGCATTCAATGGGGAAAGATTTTCCACAGATGGATATTTTCTCCTTGTCCCCCGGTGCTTACGCCACTGCGGA
>NW_022752295.1:288678-296596 GCF_011630105.1 Anneissia japonica
CTAAAATAATGGAAAATGGCAGCCATTTTAAATTGTAATAGCTCAAAAATGTGTACAATATTTAGTCAACTGTTGCTGTCATTGTTATAAGTGGATTTCCAATTGAATACTGCATTTTAATGACATAAATTTACAATATTAGTGACAATTTTATGAAAAAAATGGCGGCCATTTTGAAACGCCCTGCAATCCCCCTTACATATGAAAAAAAAAATGTTGCACATACTTTTTTGATTTATCTATGTCTACTCTACATCATATCGAATTTTTAAAAAATATAGCAAAAGAAAATGCAACCAACCAAAGTTTCCTGGACTATTTAGTGATAATTTTTTACAGGTTTTTGTGGGACTTAAAGAAAATATCTGAGGTCTGGGATGAAGAAAATGTGTATTTAATAATGTACTTTTTTATTATTTTATTTAGTATTCTTTTAAAAGGACCATTTTAAAAGGTGTTTGGCTGCCATATTTATCGGATAAGTGTTTTGCATGATCACGGTCACACATTCTAATGATGTCAGGTGTGATCCCTTTTACTTTATTTAGTTTATGTATATAAAAGTTATATAAAATATAATTGTTGACAGTGTTCAATGGTCAATTCGATAAATAATAAACACCAATTCAATAAAAATGTGCTTTTTCTTTTGGTCATAAGAAGAGAAATGCTTATTATTATTATGGTCAGTCAAGCCCTCTAAGAATATCTGAAAATTAAAAACTAAAAAAAAAAAATCGAAAGATTTATTGTCAAAATAGTATATAAATGGTACCCTCTTTCTTACATGGTCAGTCAATTTCCACGCGCCAAGGGCCCAGACTGTATTTTTGAACCAGGGCCCCTCACAACTTAGTTACGCCACTGCATAAAGTAGACGACTCATTGGACACCGATTCGTATATTAACGCGTTGCGTAGATTTATAGCTCGTCGAGGCCAAGTTAAAAAAATAAGATCAGATAACGGGACTAACTTTGTAGGTGCCGAACGTGAACTGAAGGCAGCGATTACAAAACTAAATGCATCTAAAGTTATAATAACGTAATATCGACTGGAGATTTAACACACCAGCGAGAACTCATCACGGTGGCGTATGGGGCACCAAATAAGATCTGTTCGAAAAATTATGAACAATTTAGTAAAAGAACAGAGATAAAGCGAGGAAGGATTTAGAACGCAATGTGCGAAGTGCAGTCAATAATCAACGAAAGACCTATATTAAACTAAGTTATCTAGTCGCCCTAATGACCCAGAAGCTTTACATCCAAATCATTTGCTGTTGCTGAAATCCTAACCAAGTTTAGCACCTGGCTTGTTTAAGGAGAACGATCTGTACTGCAGACGACGTTGGAGACAAGTGCAGTATATGAGCAACGTTTTCTGGAAACGGTGGATACGCGAGTGTTGCTACAAGAGCGTAAAAAATGGACCGTTACAAAAAAGAACTTGCAAAACGGAGATGTTGTATTAGTAGTTGTCGATTCAAATGCCCCTAGAAATTCATGGCCCTTAGGAAAAGTCATCGAGACAATTCCAGATAAACATGGTCTTGTGCGTCAAGTAAAGATCAAAACGCAAACGAACACTTTAATTAGACCAATCAATAAATCATGTTATTCTTGAACAAGATTAATACCAATACCGGTAATACAATTGTTGGTTTGTGATGTGATATTTTATTCAGGATTTAATCAATTGCAAGGTATTGCAAAGATACAATCAATAGTTAGTTGATTTAACATGTAAATGAGTATATTTCTTAAAGAATTATAATAATTATATTGTGATAATTAACGTAAAATGTTATTCACCTTTTAGACAAACAATATTCTATATCGTTTCAATTGTATTCAAATTTAGTTGATTTACATTATTTTTTCAACGTTGGTTTATTTGAATGTGCTTTGAATATTATTATAATATATAATATGATTAAACATGATTTGTTCCTTCATTTGAATGTATTAATTTCGCTACATTTTAAGTACATTTGTTGATAGTGAATTTAGTTGGTTTTAATTATAACTTTTTTTAGAAACGATGTTTGCTCACGATATGTCTATTATCAGTTTTATCTTGACCTTTACAGTTATGATAATATTTGAGGTTTATTCATTACTTTGATTGCTCTATTGAAGTTTCAATGAACAATTTTTGCCCCTATTGTGATATAGTTGAGAACACCTGATTTGAAACAACCAGTCCTGGCATAGTTATGAATACATCTGAAATCAATAAACTTATATAACGTTTAATAACATTGAAAATTGAAAACTTATAAATACTGAACTATCAATGCATTTTGTGACAAATGAGGTCCTCAACAGAACGTAAACCAAGGATACTGAAGTCTGTGTACAGTACAGGATAATTCAAAGAGGGACGAAAAACAAGTAATCCTTCATTGAATTTCTCAAGTGAGGAAATACGACCCTTTTAATGATAAAGTCAAGGTGGAACATTATATTCAGTAAGGTCGGACAATAGTTTTAAATATTTATAATCATTTTAATTAAAAGGGTATTAAAAAAAAATGAGAGAGAACAGAAATAGGACACTTATCCGTTTTTAAGATGTGGTTGCTCCTCTAAAACCAAAATGGTTTGCATTCCAAAAAAGTTGGAAACTAACGATAACCTACCAAAATGAGAAACATTGGCGAGTCATGGTAAATATTAACAATTATACTTACTTATTTCATCCTTTTATAACCACGGACACTTATGCCGGACATAATTTGAGATATTATTAATTTTTAATTGTCACAGACAAATAACTATACTATATACAAAAGGTTACAACACGGATAATGTTATTCATGAATTATAGACGGGCCCATTATTTCTTCTTTCACAGATGTAGATAGTGCATGGCAGTGTTTTTCCGGCCTTTTCATTAATGTATTCAACAAGGTAGCTCCTTTGAAAACAATCGTACTGAGCAATGGATAAATGGTAAAATTCTTAACATAATTCGTCAGAATGATGACATTTTGATGAAGACGTTGGGACAACAAGGCGACCTCTTAGCTAAGTATCGTAAATTAAAAAACAAAGTCCTAAGAATCAATATTTTGTCAATAAGAGTAATGAAAACAAAAACAATTATATTTTTTAAAAGTATTACGGTACATACAATTTATTTTAACGAATATGTTGTCCTTTTCCTGAAAACAGTAATATTTTGTTATTCTCTTTCGTCTCTTGAATCAAATTGTTTCTGTGAAAATGCAAATAATCTACCAATAATATGTCAAGATCAGGTGCATGCTTTTTGTAATTTCTAACAGAAAAATTAATTAATTATTGAGAAAACACAGATGAGACGCGAATCCAGTAGGGGGAACATGGCCGGTGCCTCGCGCCTAGACTGCCTAGGCCTCTCGACTATGATGATTAAGATAACAACAAGAGATATGACTAGCAGAGCAGCCATTTCGCTGCAACCTACTGAAACCTTACATGATCCGCAAGATTTGTTGTGCCCCCCCCCCAAATGTTCTGGATCCGCCACTATTAGATGGTTGTTGTGAACGTCCTACATGAATATATCGATATATTAGTATATATCACTAATAACCTGCATGGATAAGCTCTGAACTATTAAAACGTACCGATTAACGCTGCCATTCGACCATTTGAAGACGTTATGACTGGAAGACAAACTGAAGGAACAGCAGCGATGAAGTTCATAACGCCGTATTGTAGCGTTCTTGAAATAGGAAGAATATCAGAAAATATCGCGCTACCAATCCTTCCACATAGGTCTGCTAACCCCATCAGTGCTAGAGTAAGTGAAATAGAAGGGTTACTCATGCCCGCATCGACGAGGAAACTGCCCTGTGAGATGAAAGCATTATAAAAGTTAAGGAAAAGAACAACTAACTATTTATTATTTTTAAGTGGTCTCACTGTAGAGGTTGTAAGTCGATATTATTATTATCCGTGTTCGTTAAGGCAAAAAAAAAAAAAAAAAATTGTGTTGGCCACGTTTTGGGAAAATCCAAAAAATGGGTAGGTCGGTAAAAAAACTTTTTTTTTTACAACCAAATATGAGTTTACGCCTAAAATGTAGAAAATACGCAAATAAGGCAACAAATTTGGATTGGCATCGCGTACCATCCAGCAAAATAGGCTAGATTAGGCCCCCTAGGCCTCAAGGCTATTCTCCAGCCTTATTTACTCATAAAGAAATATTGCTCTTGACAAAAAAAAAAAAAAATGTCGATCCTTACTGTAATTTGTAAAACATGGGTCGGTCGGGCGTGGCCAACACAATAATTTTTTTATGTTCAAAATATTATAGGTACTAGAGGTATAAAATGATCGTTAGCTTCAATAGACAGCTCTATGGTTGATAAGCATTAACTTAAATCTTCAGACCCTCTAAATGTATCTGCAAAGAAATCTTCAGACCCTAAATGTATCTGCAATACCGTAAATGCTCGAATAAGCGCCTCACCAAACGGCGCTTAATCGAGAGCATTAGCCTACCCAAGGTGTAAAGAAATACTTTGAGAAACAGGGTTTTAAATACAATGTATACCGTGTTAAAATGAAGACACAAGCATTTCTTTATAAACGTTTATTTATGATTACGTAGGACCTATGATAGGCCTACCGAACTACGGGAATACTTCAGATAGGTAACATGAGAACGGCATGGGACAGGGGTAGGGCCAGCGGATTGCCGGGGATAGCCCCCCCCCCACCCACCACATCGGGGAGAAAAACCACAATTTGTTGGGGAGAAAAAAAATGCATATGCATTTTTTTCATATTAGTAGATCCCAAAACTGATTAAATAGGCTGAAGTCTTTGAAACCCCTAAATTATCATATTTTTCAGGGGCTTTTGAGATTTTGAGTGACATCGGCTTCCCGTCTGGACCCCCCGTCGGGCAAATTCTGGCGCCACCACTGGCATGGAAAGCCCCACGCCAATATGTTTTTTATAAGCGCCGCTCTCAAATATGCGCCACCAAAAATGTTATTACGGTAATAGTAAAAACTCACAATTCCTATGAACGTAAAAGACATTGCGGTTGCAGCTAATAAACAACCTGGTGCAGCAAATAAGAAGTCTCGCCTTCTGAAGACATCAATGCACCTGGCTATGAAAGATGTCTGAGGTACTGCCTCCTGTGTAATATAGTTTTCTTCTTTTTCGTCTGAGTGTTTCACCACCGCCGGGTTCATTTCTACCATTACGAGAGCGGATAGATACCCGATGATGGCGTACAAAACACACAAAATCCTCAAAGAACCTCTCCACGAATACTCCAAGTATAGCCAATCCAAACACGGGGCCAATAGGACACCTATAGAATATTATGTGATAATTGTGTATTGATCAGATGCGGCATGTAATCAATTATCAACGTTTGGCATTCGAAAGCTAAGAGGTTTGCCTGGAAAAACCAATAATAAAATCTAGTCCATTGATGCATTTTCATCTGAAAAAACTGACAAACATTATTAAAATAATTTTTAAATTGAATTTACTCATTTTGAATTAAACATAAAAAATAATCAAGCGGATTATAGAAAAGTGTATAAAAGATTTCATTCTAGTTTTTATACCAAAAAATGGTAAAAAATGCAATTATGGTACCTAAAAATAACTGCAAAATTGAGTTCTTTTTTTGTGTGTTACAAATAAGGCCTACAATATTTTATGGGACAAAATAGTAATACAAGGGAATTTCACTGTTCCCTGGTGATACGATATGTTTACCTACACTTGCCCCACAAAATGCCGTACACGTGGCCCGTGATGCGTTGCGCCTATCAAAATTCCTCAGGATCATATCGATAATAGTCACGTGAGACAAATTGTACCCAAATCCATAAAGTACCCCGTATGTAAAGCAGAACACCACAATGCGTTCGACGAATGATGATATTAAAAGACCCAGACAGCATAGCGAAACTCCGAGAGCGACAGTCATTCGATGACCTAGCGTCTGGAACAGTAAGGTTACCACAACAGACGAACAGCTAAACAAAGCAATCGAAACTGCTCCCGGGACACCTAAAATTGTAAGGGAAAACAAAGGTGACACAAATTGTAGTACTGTAATATACATTCTTACAAATGACTATTATTATTGTCTCAAACTTTTTCGCCAATTGAAAAATCTGTATTCATTCATCAATAAGAGATCTATCATTGCAATACATCATATGTAGGCCTATGTTTGCAAACTGTCAAGAGGGTCAGGCGTGTATCTGTTTTTTCGGAGTATAATTAATTCAGATCCAGAGATGACAATAATTATTGCCAATCAGTTCGCTTATTCATCATGAAATTTCATCACATTTTGTTCACTCCCCTAAATACTAGGATGTGCTGGTAAGATTACACTGAAGATGTAGCTGCACTGCAAAAATTGACATAGGCCTAATTATGTCAAGATTTTTTTTTTATAATAAAACAGTTAGGCCGGCCTAAGTGGTCTCATTAAAATCAGTTGTGATTTCAGATTTATTTCAACCATTCTCATTAGGCCTACTAATTTCAGTAAGGAAAAAATATTTCTGCCGATTAATCGTTCAGACGCGTGCACAGCTCTGGAAGAAATATATTGTAGCACCATTGCGGCCATTCTTTTAAATGTCTTCCCATTATTGGCATAATATATTGAGTTCATATTTATGTCCATTAAAATATCGTTAACAAATTATTTTACAGTAACACGAGTCTACAAAATATTGGACGAGGACGCTACACACTACAAAAAGCAACACATGTGAGAATTCATTTTTCAAATTAGGCCTACGTAAAGCCTGTTTTCACTAGGCGAATTTATTTGCGCGAATCAAAAGCGTCGGTTCGCTTCCTGAACTCTAATTAGCTGCGCATTTTTCGCTTTGCAAAAAGTAGAAACAGTTCGAACTACCGATTTCGTTGAAGCGGAAACTCCTATAGAAATGTGAATGCGCATGAACGACGCTTTTGAATCGCGCGAATAAATTCGCCTAGTGGAAAACCGGCTATTATACCCATTTCACACTGATGCTATTTTGCAAATATTAACAACTTGTAACAAGTTGTAACCAGGTTTGGATGAGTGTGAAAGCAAAATCCTTGAAAACTTTCCGAGATTTCACAGGGGTCCCGAGTTATCTCGGAACAAAAAAACAGACCATCGCGAGGCCTGTTTTTTTCCCAAAATCTTCCGAGTTGTTGTTGCGCATGCGTTATGTCCATATTTTGACCTTTTTGCGGACTGTGTTTTTTTTTTTTTTTTAGTTCGAACGAATGGGGGCAGAGATGGAAAACGTATCAACATTACTACCATTTGTTAATAGGCCTAGACCTAAAATCAAAAGAAATCTCGCTAAATTTCACATGTCTGATGTAGAAACAATCACGAGGCTTCGTAAAATACGCCGACAGCGAATCATTATGATGCTTGTCGCACTGATTGCCTCTAACAACAATGGTGAGCTACCGTACCGGCCGGCGGCCCGACTGCGCCTAGCTAGCCTCTAGGCCTATCTTTCTCGCCAGCTTGACTACAGCAAGCGAGCTAGGAGTTGAATTCGTTTTACTCTCCGAAGACTAAGGACCATGGAATAATTATAATCTTGTTAATTCGGTACCAGGCCTAGTTTAGTAGTTGATATGTAATTCGGACAACCTACAACTAGCCTAGGCCTACTGTACTACCCTAGACCTCTAGTCATAATATTCTTCCGAGTTTTCCCGAGATTTCTCATGGTTTGAAAGTGCATGTGTAAAACGAACCAAAAATCTCGGAATATCAAACTTGTTACAACTTGTTAATAGTTGTTAAAAGTTGTAATATTTTCTGCTAGTGTTAAATGGGTATAAGAGGCCGGTTCCCACTAAAGGCCGGTTCCCACTAAACTTGTCATAGTCCACCAGAAATACGGATTTGAAGCACCGAAG
>NW_022752295.1:297027-306394 GCF_011630105.1 Anneissia japonica
GCTTGCCTGTTCCCACTGCTGGCCGCGCGCAAAAACTCGAAATGGCAACAGATAAGTGATTTTGTTATCGCATTGATAGACGGAGGAAAAGGGCTGTGAGGCGAATCAGATAAAATCCTCAGGATTAACATTCCCAGAACTCTATAATGAATGGAAAGAGTGAATATAAACATACGGTAGTTTTTTTTAAAGTATATTTATTCAAGGCCTAGAGCCTAGCCTAGCCTACCCTACTGTACAGTGTAGGTCTCACTCAGGTAGTAGCAGGGATCAGAGGCCTAGGCTGGACAGGCCTAATACTGGTAGAAAAAGGAGATAACTCAACTCGTCTCTGCAAATCCTTTTCCACACATTGTCACATATTTTCTTTGCTCCCTTGTCACAGACCTAAACAAAGGTAGCCTACTGTTCCACAGAGTTTGCAAGAAACGGACTCGTCGGTCATCGCTCGCACATCGCTCGCACATCTGTATCTGTACATTGTTTTGACAATGGTCGTGACTTTATTGTTGACCTTTGACATAAATTGAATCTAAGCCTTGCGATTGGTCCATCGGCCGCGAATTCGCTCGCGAATCCCAAAAAGTTGGTCTTGGAATACCTCCATGGATCAACTCTTGTGAATGGACCTTTCCGCTAAGGCCCGCCCCTTGGATATTGTTGCTAAGGTCCCACAAGACGACAGTGTTAAAACATACGCGAACACGTGCGTTTGTGGGACAACACGTGTGTTTGTGAGACGCGCGCGTATTCCTAGCGCTGTTCTGATTAGTCAGTTGATAAGTTTGATTGACACTCCGGAAAGGTCTATTCGCAGGCGAAGCCACCGCGCGCACCGCGTCGAAGTTCGAATATTGGGCGTTCGCGTGTTCGACTACAAATTCGTTTGCATGTTCACAGCCTGGTTCTCACGATCGAGAGCCTAAAGGCCAACTCAGACAGCGTCGGCCGACGCAGCCGCAACGCAACCGATCGGGTTAGCGCTATCGGTTAGCAAGTTGAGGGCGTTTCTATCATCAACCAATCACACGTACGCGTTTACAATTTCCAGTTTCTTATTGGCCAGTGATTCGATCATCATATTGTTGGTATCCGGATCGATTTTCTCGCATGGACGCACGGCAGCTAACGGTTAGCAGGATCCGGATCCTGCTAACCGTTAGCTGCCGTGTGAGAACATAGCCATTAGAAACGCCAGTCGCGTCTTCGATTCAGCCGCGCGCGCCACATTTGGACGCGAAATTCGCTTGATCGCGTTCAGAGTGGAACCGGCCAGCGCGCTGACACGCTCCAGGCCATGTTGGGGGAGGTGGGGGGGGGCTGTCTCTTGGGGGGGGGGAGAAAGTGACGTCATAAACCGTCCAGCAGCCCAAATGTTTTCACTTGGGATTATCTGGTCCTGGTTGGTCACATGCGACGCGAGTGCTTAGCCTGGGCGGGCTCGAATCTGTCTTAAAACTGAGAGAAAATTATTTATTCGCCTCGTCATGATAAAAGCCTAGGCTATAGCCACTGATAAAATAATGCTTGTGCAGTACCGTTATAGTAAGTATGCTAACACATTATTTTCTCCTTCCTGATGATCTAGGCCTATTAGAGAGGGGCATACTTACTAACTACTAGGCCTAGGTAGGCCTAGCCTAGTACTACTACTAGGCGTAGTAGTAGTAGGGGCCTAGGCCTACTACTACTACTAGCCTAGGCTAGTACTACTACTAATAATACAGTATTAAGGGCAAGCCAGGCCTAGGGCCGGGCAAGCCAGGCCTAGGGCCAGGCTAGTGTGTCTAGGTAGGCCTAGCCAAGATTATTATGATGGGTGACAGACGATCAGGCACATGAGACGATTGGGTACAGACGATCGGGCCCACTTTTGAAAGTGGGCCCGATCGTCCAAAAACGATCGGGCCCACTTTTCAAAAGTGGGCCCGATCGTCTTTAGGGGAAACTGAATATTGGGCCCGATCGTCTGCTGACAAAATCGAAAATTTCTAAAAACATTTTGGCTTGCCTAGGTCAATTTTGGCCGCACCCCGTCAAATGACAAAATGTATGGAGCGCCGCGTTGTTGTTCCGCGAGTTCTTGGCATGCAGAATTGAAAATTTCCAAAATGTTTTCGTCAATTTCGGCAGTCGAATGACTATATTACACCATGAGGAGTTAATTCACCCTCTTCCGGTTATACCAAATATATATACAGATACAAATATATAAATATATAAATATATATATATATATATATATATATATATATATGTATGTATATGTATGTATGTATGTATATATATGTATGTATGTATATGTGGGGGTGTGTGTGTATATATAATATCTACAATGATGATCTTAATATACTGTATAAACTACATGATCAACATATAGTAGAATGGAGACAATAATGTAGACAGTTTCTGTGGATAAGCTTACGGAAAATATTTTTTATTTTTTTCTTCCAAATTTTGTGTTCAACAGAAGAGTTAAGCTTGAAGTTATAATATTTTAAAAAGGACACGACTAAAAGCTAACGCCTTTAAAGTCACGGAAATATCAATCAACGCTATTTACAACTGTATGGCAACAGTCAATTTATGTCCAACAAACATACTTTAAGCTTCACGGGGAAGGTGCAAAGTTAATAGTTATTTTTGCAAGGGTAACACCTAAACGATACTTCCAATAAACATAGCTGGTACATACAAAAGGAAGGTGTAATAAGACAATGCCTAATGGTTATTCAACTGCTAATACAGCGAATGTCATGACAATCGGGCAAGTTCATGTACACGCTCCACAAAGCCGACTTCGCCATCGTCAAGTAGGTCAATTTTGTATTAAGAAAATGTTCACTTTCCAAATAAAATTATGACAGTAATAGTACTTTTAATATCTGTAATATTACTGTCTGTGAGATTATTGCCCGATTAATAAGAATATGGATAACTTTTTTAATACAAAATTAGCAATTAAGAAAGTATAACACATAATCCAAGTATTGTATGTCATTCGATGTCAATAATATACATGCATTCTCCTCTGTCATGTATAATATAACGCTTCGTATCTGCAAAGAAAGGCGCTATACATAAATATAAATTTAAAAAATAAATAAAATGTGTTTAAAACTCTATACAACCAGCCCCTTTTTATCATTTTAAAGAAAGAAGGGCAAACAAACAATTTATATTTTTAGGCCTAGGCTTATAGACCGTCTCAACGGCTATATTGCTTTGATAGAATCCACATTCCCTCCTACCTGAAAAAAAGAAAAATATTAACAAAAGCATTGTGCTTGAATTAGCTGTAAATAGACATACACCACGGCATAGATGACGACTCCAAACAATAGTAGGTGTGGGATAATGCCCATATGGCGCCCCATACAAATTTCGCCCGACCGAAATTATCGGCGGCCAAAGTTATGAGGAAATGGGCCCAATCGTCTTTGGAAAAATGGGCCCGAACGTCTACCCGCCGTTTTAGAAAATGGGCCCGAAAGTCTACTTCGGTGGGCCCGATCGTCCACACTAGTTGGGCCCGATCGTCCAAAAATGGGCCTGATCGTCTTGTGTGCCCGATCGTCTGTAATTCATTATTAGGCCCCCTCCCCCTCCCAGGCCTAAGGGGCCTAAAAAGGGAAGGCTAACTTTGCTGAGTATATTTAGGTAGGAGGGGGCACGGTGTCAAAGTAGGTTAAGATTCAACAACAAAGGAAAAAGTGGATAAAACAAATATTTTCATGAATAAAGCAATAAAAATGCCTAGGCCTATTTATGCTTATTTCTGTGAAAATATACACAATTTATAAAGATGACATCATTTTTTTAAATTATAATAATGCACTTTTATTTATTGGCAATCATTGCTAAAGCAGCCGTCAGTTGTATGACGCAATATACAATCCCCGGGAAGGGTGCCTCACTTGTCCAATGAGCATCATACATATATAATGCATTACCACACCCTTTCGTAAAAAATGTGACTGACCACTGTGTGAAATTGACGCACAAACAAATGATTTTGTGACAGACCCAGACCTGCCAACTCACCCGATCCTGTTGGATGTCACCCGATATCTAAACAAATCTCCAGTTCTCCTGATCGAATGTAATTTTCACCATATTTCACTCTTTTTACAGGTTCCCTCCGCAAAATACTCCCGATTTATGCATAAATGATTGATTGGATCGTTATTATCCAATGTATTTGCCGCGATACACAAGCAGCAATTTAATCAGTTGTTTTGTAGTAACTTTGTACCATTGATTTTATACCACTATGATTTGTCTTGACATTTTTTTTTTTTAGTAAATTGCATCATCTTTTGGGTAATTCTGGAAATATCCATATTTTTTTAAGATTAAAAAAAAAATCTCCAGATTTTCATGACCCGGGGTTGGCAGGTCTGCAGACCATTTCTTGAAATTGACGGGACTTGACTGCTCAACACTCATGATAAATGGTTTGCCATTAGATATTGAATTGAAGGTGCTTATTATTGTTCATTGGGTGAATACTCATTTGATTTATTGAATTACAGATACTGGTGGTAGTTGAAAAACAAGACCAAACAGTCATCACAATTCCTTACAAATTCACATGCAAAACATAATTTATTTTTGATGGATCATGGACTTTCACTTGTGAAGAACGGATGATCGGTCTTCAATGAATTGGGCGTTTCAGATCATCGCAAGGAAATTCTACTTTGGTTGACTTGCGTTTCTTCTACATAGCAAGATGTAATGAAGGAATAATATTGTTTGTGTTGTGACGCTAGCCCACCAAGTCGCCACAATGGCGATCGCTTAATCCATAGTTAAGCTAGATAACCTAAAATACGAAACACTGACCATGGTGTGGAGAATATGAATGTAGTTGTTGAGGAATGCCAGTCATCACAAGTATCTTTGGTTGGTATGTAAAGAAACAGTAATTGAATTGGAACAGAAAATAGATGCCTTAGTAAATAGATCATGTAGAAATAACCTTGTGATACGGGAAATGCCAGAATATAGTGAGTGCACTGTACATCAAAAAATTTCAAGGATAATATGTATTCAAGATTTTGTGATGAATTTTATGAAAACAGGAAAGAGTGAAAATGATGTACGGGAAGTAGAGATTGAGCGCGAGTGCAACGTACAAGGAGGAAGATTATTCAAGTGAGTAACACAGGAAGTAGACCTAGACCTATTAATGTTAAATTTTTGCGCTATCAGAAGATTGAGAGAAAAATTTTATTGAAAATGTATAAAAGTCAGTTGTAAAACCGGGAATTTGTGCAGACCACTCAGCCACTCTAATTTCATTGCAAATATAATTATAAAGAGGCATGTAAAGGTCTAGGCCACTGGAAGTTTAATAATTCCTATTTAGAAGTTTTTATTTTATTAAATGAATAATAATATAAAAGACTCCTTACTAAAGATTCCAATGAGGATATTTTGGATAGAATTCATGTAGTTAAAGACAAGGTAGAACAACTGGATGCTAAGTTAATTGATGGTATTATAATTCATTCACATTTAAGGTGGTCTAAAAAGGGGGGGGGGGAAGTAATAAATATTTTAAACAAATTAAATAATTTGGGAAATTATTCTGGATGAATTTTTAATCCCTTTTGAAGGAAAACAATTGTTGAGTTTTTTTTTATTATGAATGCTGTATATCGCAGATTAAGTTTTTAAATATTCCACAGTATTATAAGAATAGTTTAATTTCTTATTTCGATTTAGTTAAACTGGATTGCATTTATCAGTGCCTGTGGCATAATCAGCACATTCAAATTGATAAGAGATTTTTTTTCTATAAAGTGTTTTTTGAAGCAGGTATGAAGTTAGTAAGTGATTTAAACAAAGAAAATGGGAATGCAATACCGTTCACAAACTGGGTTAAGAAGGGTGTGCCAAAACAATGGTGCTCATCCTTTCTTTCATGTAGTGTTTGCTTTTGTTAATGTTAAAGTCAGGCTCCGGAGGAAAAAAAATTTTTGATATGTTGTAGAACTGATTTTTCTAAGACAGAAAAAAGTTGTTTGACGAAAAAACTGGGGAACGGTGAATGAGATACAGATTTTTTAATATTTAAAAACTGGGGGATAAAGGGGCGTAACTGCCCATTTTTACACCTTATTCCCCCAGTTTTTAAATATTAAAAAATCTGTATCTCATTCACCGTTCCCCAGTCTTAGAAAAATCAGTTCTACAACATATCAAAAAATTGTTTTCCTCCGGAGCCTGACTTTAATGTTTTGTTGTCAATGATAATAAAAAAAATTATTGAATTTTTGTTTAATAATAAATAATTTTAGTCTTTCTAAAGGAAATCAAATATTGGTATTGCATGCAAAATCATTTGGTTCTAGTACTGTTATTGTGTTAATTTCCGAAGTGAGTGCAAAAAGTGACTTTTTTGTGAGCAGGTAGAAAAAATTAACATAAAGTTAACATAAATATTAAATTAAAATAACAAAATCTTCGTCTTAAGTATTGTTTAAGACAAAGTTGCATACGATTTAAATCAACTGATGATAAAATAAGCTTTTTAATGAATAAATCAATGAATGACATTGACAACATACAGAAATCGCATACTTATGTAGCTGTATGTTCAACCGAGGCCTACACAGCTATGCTCGTGTGTTGTACGCACGCACGGTTTGTTAATTAATTGTTACAATTATGATAGCAACAGCAGGTCGCTATGTAAATAATCTTCGTAACACCATTAGATTTAATTTATTCGGTATTCAAAATCCAATCCAATCACAACATTTGCATAGTAGCGCCTTTCTTTGCAGATACGAAGCGCTGGACCCCAAATAATTGAGGCACCTCACTATGGTTAGCCATCAGGACCATAATGAAAATGCCGTTGTTTTTTTTTTTTACGCTGTTACGTTGTTTAATTCCAACCAATCACAACATTTAAACAGCGCCGTAAGGCCATATTAAAAGCGCAGTTAACTTTTATTTATAAACGCCGTAATTATAAGATTGGTCGAAAGGGTCACAATGAGAGCGGCGTTAGTTTTATTTGAATTTGTTATGTTGTTCAATTTCAACAAATCACAAGCTTGAAACAGCGCCAAAAGGGCCATAATAAAAGTCATAATATGGCTAACCATACCTCACAACCCACAGGCAGCTATGATCATTGCTTAACCCAAGCACAGAACAAGTAAACAAATCAAAAGAAGCAGTGGCAAAGTTTGGAATCATAAATAATGCAACAATAAATAAAATAAGAATTAAAATGGGGATAATTAGTTATAAGATGCGAGTCTTTAAACTGAAACACAATAATTAACAAAAATAGGGCCTAAATAAATAAGCCTACAGTACCCTAGGCCTAGGTATATGCTTTGTTTGAAATATTAAAAAAATATTTATACTTGTAATACAGTACTTATGAAATGTTTTCCGCATCCACCAACGTGCCTGTTGGCACATTGTACATAAGCACAATTACTGCATTTTGTCGGCCTATTTGATCACCTGTTGTACAAAAAAAAATAGGTGTCGCCGTATCGTGTTGTAGGTGATTGTCACGACGGTTCAAAAGTTTTGCACTGTGATTACGTATCTGTGACGTCACGTTGGCCCCCCCCCCAAACACGGCGTCGGAGTGGCCCCCACTAATGGTGGGTTTACGCATTCAAAAACAGCATGTGACACTTTCATCCAATGGGAGTGTTGCATTCGTGTGGAATCTTTACTGACACGAGACTTTGGAATCACGCACTGTGACCACTGCTTGGGATTTATCCTAAGATCTTGGGATTTTTAATGAAACCTTGGGATCTTGGGATTTTTTGTTAAATTGTCATTAAATTCTTGGGTTTTTTGGGATATGAAATTAAAAATTTTTTTTTTTCAATAAGTGAATTAACTTTATTACAGTAGTTGACAGTTGTGAATGAGGGTTGATATTGTTCAAAAAGACCTATAAGTTTTCTGATGGTCATTTAATCATTTTCCAAAAATAATAAGGTGCATGCATTTTTAAGCTAATTCTCTTCATATGTGTCCCATTTGGCGGAATGCTGTTTGCTTCAGATCAGTACATAGTAGTAAAGTTGAGCAAGAATATTGCACCTAGATGCCAGGAGATCTTGCACCGTTTCATACTTTGCAAATGTTTTAAATTGTATTTTAATTTGACAATTTACACCTGACACCTCCCGAAGAAGATAAAAATCAACGCCTTTTTTCTAATACACAGGTAGGCCTATAAGTTATGCTACTGGAATATTTTCTGTGTAAGATAAATAAAATAAAGGTAATTGCCCTGTCATTTTTTATGTGTATGATTTTAAATCCCCAATTTCAGAAAATTATACACAGTTGAATCAATACGAACGAGTTGGTCTTGAAAATTCAGACACTGTTTTGTTATATCAGTACAGTAAAATGCATCTCATTGGTAAAGCTTTGAAATTGGACTTTTAAAAGAAGTTTTATGAATAAATAATAATATTTTTGCGAATCTTGGGATTTTTATAGCAATCTTGAGATTTTTTAGACTGAATCTTGTGAATTTATATTTTTCCCAGTTGTCACACTGGAATCAAGTACGGTTGTCTGCTTGAGATATATACTTAGTGGGTGTTATGTCAACACCAACATGTACAGTACTGTATTTATTTTAACACCGTTGGAATCAAACATAACAACGCCAGTAAATTATTAGAAATTTAACCCTAGTTTTTGCAAGACGGCAACTTGTTGGATTGTAAGAAATCTCATATCCAGCTGGCAAAACTGAGCACCCACTTTTTGTAAATAAAATAATAATAGGCCTACATTAAATGGAAATAAATGGCAAGTTTACTCTAGACGTTAACAAAACAACAAATTTATGGTCATAGCCAACGATATCGGTAGTGGCTATCGGCACTGCTGCAGTGCGAAAAAAGCTCCTGTTTTCTATCGGCACTGCTGCAATGCCAAAAAGATGCCGTTTTCTATCGGCACTGCCGCAGTGCGAAAAAGTCGCACCAATCGAATCAATGTTTTTATCGATAGATGACATTAGTATAATTCATAATTCATAATTTTCATAGTTTATTTATACGGCATTTCAATTTATATTCGTCACCTCCTGTGAACCATCCCAAGCTTTGCTTACCAAAAATACAGTACGCGGAAATCGGGCGATAGTATTAGCATTTGCATACACAGAAACACTTTGGCGATGCTTTTGTTTTTGTTTTACTTACATTTACATCCAGTCTTAGGCCCACTGAATAGTTTAAATGCTTAAATAAATGAAAACATAAATTATGTGGATTAAATTCTTAAAGAATTTACAATGAAACTTTATAATGTAATTTATAAGATTATTTTTTGAAACAGAATAAAATAGGTA
>NW_022752295.1:306612-309485 GCF_011630105.1 Anneissia japonica
GCATTAACGCTTTCTTGTAACTCTATGTGCAGCAAATTATACCCAAAAAGAAGTCCAGAAAAAAAGGTATAATTGATAAAAGCAGCTACGATTACAACAATGCCCCAATGTTTCTTTATGAAAACACGCAGGCCTACTTCTGTATTACAGCCTGACATACTTGAAATATAGCCTAGTAGTAGTAGTAGCAATAAAAATAATTATGCATTTAACAACACAAATCGTCGACAGTATTTTCGAGTTCCTCCTTAACTATACATCATACATAGTCATAGAGCGACATTATTATAGGCTGCATGAACTTAATGTTAACCTTGCAGTAACAGATCCCTCGGAAACAAATTTATAATATAAACAGACTATCATTAAAATTGGTTACATCCTTTAATTTTACATCCAGTAGCTCGTTAATTCAGCACGTTATTGAGCAGATTGAAACAATGAAAATCGGCGATGTCAAGCTTGACTTGACATTTAAATATTACTGATGAGGGCGCATTTTATCATCTTGGGTCCAAAGATCAATTCTTATTATAACAACAAGATAGCGTTCTCCCGCGATGTGTACCAAATAAAATAGAAAGCAAAGATCTTATAAACACAAGATAGCGTTCTCCGCGATTTACGCGTGCAAATTCTGTAATAAGGCAATAAGGCGCCCTCTTGCTAAATTGGAAACTTTTGACCCTTGACCGCTCTGACCATACCGCACCGCGCCACTTTACCTTATCCTGTGAACAGCAGCATCTCAGATCCATGGCAACAGATAGGACGCCCTCTTCCAAAACTGATTACTTTTTCTCTTTATAATAGCGCATGAATGGCGCCCTCTTGCTAAATTGGAAACTATTGAACCTTGACCGACGCTTCTATTTGTTACGAGTAAATCGCGGAGAACGCTATCTTTTGTTTATAAGATCTTTGCTAATTGATTGCAAGAGGACGTCCTACACTGCGTTATTACAGAATTTGCACGAAGAAATCGCGGAAAACGCTAGGCTATCTTGTTATAAGATCTTTGCTTGGGTCCCAGTGGCCTCATATAAGGACATTTGTTTGGCGGGAACTAACTGTCTAATTGTTCCAGAAAAAGTGTCTGCTGCCCTCTCTAGTTTGGTTTTCCATATCGTTGCCTAAATTATTAACAACCTCATGAAATGATATGCAAAGCTAGTTAGTTGTGGGGTTTTGCCCAATTAAGGGCACTATTTCCTTTTATTTTTATTGTTTTTTGCCATACTGTATCTCGAAAACCCCTTGCCAGAAAAAAAAATCTTTGCATACCTTCTAATTAGGATTCAGCCTTTAAAACCATCTTGTTGAATATTTTAATGCCAGGTCTCAAGAGGTTACATTAAACAGAGAAAATGGTTTTAGCAGTGGCGTAGCTAGGGAGGTCAAGAGGAGGGGGCACGTGCCCCGGGTGCCAGGTTTGTGGGGCGCTGAAATGGGAGGATGAAAGTAAAAAAAACAAAAAACAACTACTTTTTAGAAAAGCATGACGAAATTGATGTATGTCGTCAGGCATGTATATTTTCCAGTTAATAATAAAAATCTGAAGTAGTTGTTTTATTTGCAAATTTATAGATTGCGATTTATTTTCAGTCCATTTCGACCGTTTTCTCTATTTTTTTTTTATCCTATTCTGTAATGAGTAGTCCTACATGACTAAAACTCATCCTGCCATATCTCAGAGCCACTATGGGACAAGTGAAACTATCTGCTTTGGCACTCCTTTGTATTGAGCGCGATGAAGCAGATAACATTGCTAACTTTGACCATGATATTAACCTATTTGCAGATGCAAAAGCATGCAAAATTCAGTTGCGAGTTTAAACAATGTTACAAAATCAGCAACTTACAAGAAAATACAGCCTTACAAATTAGGATAATGGTAAAGTTATATAGGGCTACAAAGTTCCGAACACCGTAATGCAGTTTCAGTAGTGAGAAACGGGTGGCGCGACCGGAAGGGGGAGGCCAGTCCCCTTCGCGGATAGCTTCCCCCTCCCGGTCGGGGAGAAAAACCATAATTGGTCGGGGAGAAAAAAAAATTATATGTATTTTGTACATATTAGTATTAGACTCTAAAAAATCGATTAAATAAGACTTTGAAACCCATAAATTGTCAAAAGTTTTCGGGGGCATCGCCTTCCCCCTCCCCACACCCCCCGTTGGGCAAATCTTGACGCCACCCCTGGTAAGAAAGAACCTGCTATATGAGCTAGAACAGTGTTTATTTTTGCAGTGCATGATACGGACGTACGGTACGGATATGCTTAAGCCTATACACCCAATATCAATTTATTTCACAAATTATTATACCGGTAATTATAATTGGGGGAAGGGGGTGCAATTTTTTACTCTTTCCCCCGGGCGCCAAAACCTTTAGCTACCGTACGCCACTGGGTTTTAGCACAACATTTGGAGACATTTTCCCACTGGAACATCTCTACTCCGCGCATAGTGACCAGACATGGCATAATTAAAGCATGCTATTTGGCATAATTTAGACCCCTTTAACATCTAACATAAATTTGGCAAATTTAACTTTGCCCTAGATGAAAAATATCTGAGGTCTCACACATTAGATACCACTAACACTTTTAATATATTTCTTCCAAAAATTCTCGCTCTTATCTTGTGAACTATTACCCCATCACATTGACCAGAGGCAAGAAAGTTCATTGCACTATGGATATGTGAGCACAACACAAGTTATTGCCGAAAAGTTATTTTTGTTGGCATAATCCTACAGATCCCGGTTATAATTTAATTCTACTGGTGGTTGCACCAGTCAGTGGCTACATCCCCTCTCCCTCTCCTCTTGAAAGCTGTACCTCACCCCCCCCCCCCCCCCCCCCCCCCCCCCC
>NW_022752295.1:309498-338857 GCF_011630105.1 Anneissia japonica
CAATCATAATTCGTTGGGGAGAAAAAAAATTACCGAGTGTGACACTCGTTTAAAGCTTTTCGAGTCCGTAAATGTGTAGGCATTTTCTTCTCAGGAGAGTCGCCCCACTTCCCCCTTTGAAGGTCCTGTGATCCCATGGCTCTAACACTTCTCCCATCGGGAAAATCGGCCTTTTCATTCCCCACCCCTTCCAGTGGTCGGAAACATCAGATCCCCGTCGATCTTGGCGGTACCATTGGTCAGCTAGTATTGAGAGTAGTGTTGATTTCATTTCATGTTACTCAAATAACTACTAGATTTAACTTTTGGCATAATTTAGCATGATTTCCCATCAGCCCTAGCATAATTTGATTCGCATCATCACTGGTCACATTGGCTTCGCGTCATTTTTCACGGTAGCCTATTACTAGTAATAGTAAAACCGTTTTCATTTTTCTCCTGAAACTGGCGGTTGATCACAGTATGTTGTTTCAATATGTAACCTACTTTAGAGGTCTGCAGAAATGCTATAAATAAAATTGTGGCACACTTTGGATCGCCTAAATCATTTATCACCAAAAGGTGGGATGGGGGGGGGGAACTCAGGCATAGTATATAATGTATTTAACCACATGATTTGAAGAATTTATCAGTAGCAGATTAATTTGATAGACAAACTTTTATACTAATTTTATTTTTGCATCGGGAAGACGAATTTTACTTGTATTTTATGTACCAGTGACAATAAAAGAATCTTGTATCTTGTATTCAGCCTTATTGTTTTCTTTAGTATTGCCTGAATATCGTGCGATTCCATTATTTTATATATGCTCGAGAGTAAAAAATCGAATTTCCATGACCCTGATCTTGTTCTTTGACCTTTTTTCCGAAAATTGAATGGTGCCTTTCTTCGATTATTACAAGGAAAAGTAGGCTTAATAATAATAAGCACTTTTTTATTTTGTATTATTCTATCCGATTCGAACACAGTTTCTGTTAATTATGCAGTCAATTTTTAAAGAACCCTCTGTTGGATCATTTGTATTTTATCCTTGGCTCCAAAATGATTTTTATTTTGTTGTTTGCCCTACTAGCCCAAGACATAAGTTCTTAGTAGTTTTCTTGTAATCAAATTGATTGTTTTTCTGCTTTTTTTTTTTTTCTTTTTTGGGCTTTTCAAATTTTGGCCTTCTATTATTGCATGATTGCATATTATTAAATTATTTTATACAGTAGACGCTACCGGTATGTAAGCCTATTATTGTATAAATTAAATTCATCAAATCAAAAATGCTAGTTACAAATTAAGCAATGTTTTAAAATTTCTTTTATATTATTTAATGTAATAAAATTTACAGTAATGTAGATGTCTCTTGAAAGCGAGATGAAGTTGATAAATCAATTATAATTCGGTGCCATCTAAAACTGTAGTTACCATGGCATTGTGTAAATAATGAGAAACCGACTAAAAACAAAATGGCGACCACCACACTCGTCAATTTGTATATCAAGGCGCAGTGGCAGAGTTCAACATGAACCACCTATATCATTATCTGTTACTCTCTTATTATCTTATATTTTTTCATGATTAAGACTTCCTAATTAATTTAGTCTATAAAGTTATTATTCATAAATTAAAACAAAATATTCAGGATCTATTTTCCTTGTAATGGTCGTTGTGTGTGGGACAGCTTGGTTTTGGTGGTCGCTAGACCAGATCTTTGCTGTAGACCGATGAGTTGACGGCGGCTTTAGAAAGCGCCTAGCTAGCCTAGCATTTTACTTAGAATTTGAGGCTAAAAGATTAAACAATTGCAATGAGTTCCGATATTGAAGACCACGTTTTGAAAAAATATGAAATCAAGAAAAGATTAGGAAAAGGCGTAAGTAGTCTGTCATGCAGTATTGTTAGCGTTTTTCTGGATTTTGTTTTGCTTTCATAGCGCTAGACTAGGCCTAGAGGTTAGGGCCTAGGCTAGGCTTAGGCTTGAGAAGATTCGGAGGTGGTATGCCTAGCCTAGGCTAAGGACCCCCGGACCAAACTAACCCACTAACCCTAGGCGGCGCTAATGCACTTTCGCACCTAACATTTAATTCTTAATTTTTTTTACCTCAACGTTCTTTTCACAGTCACAACATATAATTAACAAATATTTTCACCTGATTTAACCACTCACAAAGTACCTTTTTCAACAAATAAGCCCACGAATAAGTACAGCGAATCTGTGTTCGCTAGCACGACGAGCGGCTGCCATTTTGCAATCATTAAGAAATTGCAAGAACTTTTAATTCTTAAAGTTTTTTACCTCAATGTTCTTCTAACAATCACAATATATAATTAACAAACATGTTCACATGATTTAACCACTCACAAAGTACCTTTTTCAACAAATAAGCCCACAAATTAAGTACAGCGAATCTGTTCGCTAGCACGACGAGTGGCTGCCATTTGGCAATCAGTAAGAAAGTTTTCAGCGTGAAGTTTTTTTTGGTCCTAGTTCATTGTCTTGTTAATGCCGTATCATTTTTTCCTGCCTACTTTATCAAAATCAGTGTTGGCAGTCCAATAATAATCAGCCAGTACCATTGCTTTTAGCCTTGGCTGGCTTTACCGATTTCAATGATCCGTAAATAGAGTATCCGAATTCAGTGGCGTAACGCCTATGCGCTCTCATGCGGTGGTCCGCAGGGCCCCGAAGTGGCCCTACCCATAGTTTCCACAATCTGGTACCCTACCAAAAAGGACTTTGTTGATAAATAACACCATAATGTGTCTCTGAAATCGACTCTAGGGCATATATCATTAAAGAGAAGGGGCCCCCCCTAAAAAAAGAAAATTAAAATGGAGATAAAAAGAATTTTATATTCACAATTTTATGTCTGTGAGTGCCATTTCCGGCCCTAGACGTGCCATAATAATACATTTTCTTATCTCAGCCCCACAAGGGCAACAGCATAATGTGTATGTGTGAAATCGACTGTAGGACATTATTATCATACTATATCCAGTGGCGGAATAAAGAGTGAGAGAGGGGGTGACCGGCGGCCCAGGGCCCCACTAAATTTGTCAAAATATTTTTTAACTGGAGATAAAAAAAAAATATATTCACAATTTTATGTCTGTGAAGTGCCATTTCCACCCATCTAAAGGTGCCATATTCATAAATTTTCTTACCTCAGCCTCAACCATGGTGGGTCTGAGGTGGTATAGATTCAACTGTGAAAGTCCCTCCCTGGCCTCAATTTTCTGGATCCATATTATATCATTTATTCGTCGTTAAAGACATTTAGAATAACAATGCACATCTAAAATCCCACAATGGAATTGGTGACTGGGAGCCAAAAAAGGCCCCCAGTTTAAACAATACACAGGGCCCCCGACCCCATCGTTACGCCACTGTCCGAAGTGTTGTTCTTTAAAATTGAATATGAGTGAGCCCACAAATCTTACATTATTAATTTGATTATTAATATTATTTATAATATTAAAAATAGTATAGGTCAGTTGGCTGCAATATATTGGCCCTAAACTGATATTGTGTAGGCCAAAAGTAAAGAGCAAAACATAGCTTTTTTGACAGAGGCAATTCTAAAGATAAATTCAAAATCGTGCTTTTGATATTAAATAGTTATCAATTAAGTAATAACATCATAAACACAATTAAACATGTCAAAATACTGTGTAATGTACCTAACACATATACTTTGCATGTGTTCATTGGGAAGATTTTGACACAAAAATGGATGGTGTATACCATGTGACTTTCGCAAACTGAGGAGCGGAATGTCGCAACTCTTTATGTATGGCTCTGGGCCTAGGCCTAATACTTTACAGGGGCGGATTTAGAAGGGTGGGGGCCGGGCTTACCCCGGCCCCACCCCCCATTTTTTTTCACAATTGTTATCGTTTCGGAAAATTGAATTACTGTCTTTTGAAATTAATTTAGATTAGGCCTATCATCGTCATTTTAGTGTGTGTTTTTGTAATATTGTAGTACAGTATAGTTTGTAGTGTCCTATATTGAAAACAATGATGTGTAGAGTACATTATTATAGAAATAATTTATCAATTTCTGAATGATTCATCATAATAAAGGCCAATGCATTTTGTTATGATATTGAATTAATTTGTTAAATCAAATACATTTATATCAGATTTTAAAAAAAATACTATGCAGTAAAGTACAATTTACAGAACTTTTTCTCCATACACCCTGGCCTTTTTGGTCATTTTGGTTTATTATCATTTTGACTTGTTTTTGTTTTGGTTCATTGTCGTTATGGTAAAAAAGTGCTGCCATTTTGTTTTATTGCCATTTTGACTTCTTGTCGTTGTGGTTCATTGCGGTTATGGTAAAAAAGTGTTGCCATTTTGGTCATTGCCATTTTGACGTATTGCCGTTTTGGTTTCTAGTCCGCATTGGGAAAATCCATAGTTTAAATGACACATTTTATGATCACAGAAATGAGTCTGCTGTGTAAGTCGGCTGTTGAGTATCCTGGTTATTATTTTTGTATTTACCCATAATGGTTGGTTTATGGCAAATTTATCAGTTGTTCTACTTTCCAATTGGAAGAACTGTACCCTTCTATTTTGTGACCTTTTTACATTGAATATAAGCTTCTCCTAGCATTTTGTATTATAAAAACGTGGAAAAACTATAATATATCTTATAGATGACAGTGTAAAAAATTGATTTTAATTCTGATATTTCCCCAGGCATATGGAATAGTGTGGAAAGCAATTGATAGAAAAACAGGAGAGGTTGTTGCCTTAAAGAAAATATTTGATGCATTCCGAAATCAAACAGACGCACAGGTAGGCATGGGTGTAAAAAGTAGCGTACAAGTTTAATCTCTTTTAATCTGAATGTTTTTATTGTTTTTGTGTGTGCATCAGCAACTGATTCAAAAATACAAAGCATTAATCCTTAACCTAGTGTGAGGTCTGTGTGTTTGCAAAAGTTCATTACTTTTGTTGTTTTGCACCAGGTTAAATGAGTTCAATGTAACAGGAGCAATTGGTGCTACTGAATTTTCTTTTATGCTATGAACAAACTTAAATTAAATGAGTGTTTAATTGTATTTTAATTTCATTTTCAGCGAACGTTTAGAGAGATAATGTTTCTTCAGGTTAGTGTTTCGTTGTCAACTTTTTTCAGCATTTTTTGTTTTACACTGTGATTTGATTTTAAAGTACTGTGCCCTATCTTTTCCATTTTCCTTTTCAGATGTATAGGATCCAATTTCTAACCCTCATCCTGACGTTCTCTGCAACCATACAGGAACACATACTTATCTTCCATAGTTTCTATCTTTTTGAATATACTTACTATTTCTCCCCTCCTTGTTACTTCCTGTATATACTTGATCCTTTCCCAATTATCTGGCAACAAGTTATCTTAACTGATTGATCCCCACTGTATCTTTGAAATGTTATTCCCAAGCAAAGAACTCCACTCTCACCCTCAAAACGCACATGACTCATCATTCCCCGATTCATCATTCCCCCTCTCATTACAACTCATTCTTTTTCATTCTTCTTTAACGGTATCAGTTTCATTTTAATTTTTGTAAGGTAATCATTAGTTTCTCTTAATGAATAGGTGATTCTTATAGAATATTATTCAAAATAAGAAAATGATTATAATTATTATGAATTTGTTTTTGATTGGCAGGAATTTGGTGATCATGAGAATATTGTCAAGTTATTAAATGTTATGAAAGCGGAGAATGACAAAGATATATACCTGGTGTTTGAATTCATGGGTAAGCAATTCAATATACAATTAAATTCAAGTTAAATATTTCACTAGTCAAGTTAAGACTGAATATTTGCCTGTCCATTTAAAATATTTATCTTTGATTACACATGAAGGATAAACACAGGGGTCCCAAATTGGGAAAAGCTACTAGAATTAATGAGCTTTCTTTGTTTTATTTTGCTGTGAGACAATTCCCTAAGCCTTGCTTATAGTAGGCAGGCATTTTTGGGTCACGAAATAACCAACTCTTCTGGGCAACAAGGGAAGGAGGATTATTCGGCTTCCAATTTACATACCAAAACTTTAGGCCATGCCAAAATCTGATTTTGAGAAGCATGATGGGAGAAGAAACGGAATAGCCAATGCCGTAGCCAGCTGTTGGGTTAGCTGGGACATTCCCACACAATTTTTCTAATGGGTCCACAAAGAATGGGTCCACATTTTTTTTTTAAATGGGTCCAGATTTCTCATATTTAACCCAAATTAAGTAAAATCTTAAGAAAATGTGTCCAGATTTTTCTTTTTTGCAAAAAATGGGTAAACTTTTAGAAAAATGGGTTCACGTTATTTGAAAAGTGGGTCCACCCTGATATTGTCCCGCACTGTTTGAAAATCCTGGCTGCGGCATTGGGAATAGCCTAGGCCTAGACGAGGCCTAAGGCTAGATGCATAAATTTCGCTCTTATTGCGAAAAACACAGCATGGATACAAACCGTTAGGGATAGCAGCTAAATGTATGCTTACGCGTATTCGTTCGCATGCGAAACCTCTCTATTTTTCCTTGTTTGAAGTTGTTTAGGAGACAGGGTCTTTTGCAAATCGTGGAAGACTTTTGACCACTGAGATAAAGGACATAATTTTGATATTACGTGATATCCTTCTTCCAGATACGGATTTACATGCAGTGATAAAGAAAGGTGGAATTCTAAAGGATGTACACAAGAGATACATCATGTACCAACTTCTAAAAGCAACTAAATACTTGCACTCTGGAAATGTCATACATAGAGATAAGAAGGTAGAGTCCTTACAATATTGTTTTTGCTATAGAATTCTATAGTATATATTCTTAATTTTGAAACGACACTTTTACAACAGTGGCGCTTGTACGTAACGGTGCATCCAATGTAAAACAAAACCAGGTAAATCAAAAGTTAACAGATGAAGCTTATAAAAAAACAAGTTCTCGTAATCTCGAAAGCTCCAATAATGGTAGTATAATAGAGACAGTAGAGTGTGTTGGCCCTAATGGCCTCCCACACAAGAAATCTTTTTATCAACTCTTTTTGATCTTTTAATCAATCAAACAATCAATCAAACAATCAATCAAACAATCAATCAATCAACCGATCAATCAACCGGCTGAGTATTCCTATAGCTTCATCAAAATTACACAATAACTATGGCTCGTTGGTCTAGAGGCATGAATGTAGAGGGTGTGAAACACAGTAGCTAGCCCTGGTGGTCTAGAGGCATGAATGTAACTTAGGGTGTGAGAGGTACGTGGTTCAATTCCCAGACAAGGCCGTTATTTTTTTTTTCTCTGAAAATGAAAAAAGATCCATTAATCAGTCAATCAGCAAAAAAGATTTATCAGTAGGCTGATTATTCCAGAGCTCGTTGGTCTACAGGCATGAATGTAGGTAGCTTAGGGTGTGAGACACAGTAACTATGGCTTCTTGGTCTAGAGGCATGAATGTACGTTATAGTGTGAAGGTCCCTGGTTAAATTCCAGGATGAGCCTGTTATTTTTTTATCTAAAAAATGAAAAAAGCACAGTCAATCAACAAAAAAGCAAGATCAATCAGCTGTGAAAAAGAAAGCAGTCAATCAGCAAAAAAGCGCAGTCAATCAGCAGGGTATTCCTAGAGCTCATCATCGGAGCTAAAAAGAAGTATTGTTTGTTAATTTTTGATATATTTCTAAGCTTATATGTTTATAAACAATTCAAAATCAATTTTTTTTAGCCATCAAACTTATTATTAGATTCCGAATGCTTTCTGAAAGTTGCTGATTTTGGTCTGGCGCGCTCAATTACACAACTGGAAGACGACTTTGATCACACGAACCCAGCACTTACTGAATATGTGGCAACCAGATGGTACCGTGCTCCAGAGATTCTTTTGGCTTCCAAAAGGTAAACTCGTCGTCATCCAATTTTTAAAGTAAACTATTACATAACATGGTTTACTCTGTAAACATTACATTTGTTATTAATAATACAATTGATGATTTGTTTTATAGATACACAAAAGGAGTTGATATGTGGAGTATAGGTTGTATACTTGGTGAATTATTGAAGGGTAAACCCCTTTTTCCAGGAACATCAACATTTAATCAAATTGAAAGAATCATGAGCCTGATTGAAAGACCTTCAAAGCAAGATGTTGAGGCGATCCAGTCCAACTATGGCGCAACAGTATTAGACAAAGCATGCGTAAGGTAGGTGGCACGCTTGACTGAACATGCAACTTTTTACCTAAGATTAACCAATCAAAATCAAAGGGAAATATAATAAGGATTGCAGTATTTATAGATGTATGCACAATTTTATATAAAGAGAGGTTATGATTCACAACATTTCCAATTTGGTTCCAAATATTGTAAACCTTAAAAACAAATTATATTGTAGATATTATTTCACAGCACAGAATTTTTGGCTAATATTTGCAGTATATGAATGATCGAAATTGAAATTTCTTGCAGGCATAGGCAAACATTTGAAGACATTCTGCCAGATGCACCGGCGGATGCTATAGACCTCCTAGCCAAACTCCTTCCTTTCAACCCTGACAAGAGACTGACTGCTGAACAAGCCCTTGCACATCCATACGTTGCTAGGTATGCTCTTCAGAATCTTTAGGCCTTAGAATGTTACCGTAATTTATATCTTGATTCTTGATATATTTAATATGAAACATAAATACAAAATAGCCATTTTCACAGTATACATATTTTAATTGTGAATATGTTGTTTACATTTATGCTTTGTGCACAAAAACCAGTGACAATGGTATGCAGAAACCTTACCAACATATTTTTTTACTCAAATTAAGAACATTATGCAAATAATTGCCAAACAAGCTTTGAAAATTATTATATATAAAATTACCTGTTCTATAAGTTATAGGTAGTAATATTACAATATTATAATTATGTCACTGATTTATCATCTGTTGTCTTTCAGGTTTCATAATCCAGATGAGGAGATTTCATTAGATTATGATGTTGTACCTCCATTAGATGACGATGTGCAATTATCTATTAACGAATACAGAGAAAAGCTTTATGAGGTGGGCTTCAGTAATTACTCACAACTTTGAATTTTATGAAGTCTTATTTTAGAATTGGTCATAATTCAGAATCAATGATCAAATCAAGTTCATGTACACTACTAGTTCAGTTTTATTCCTCCCACTGATGCCTGTCGCATCCGTGAGGCAGAGTTCTAGCATCCAATATGCTGCGTCCGACTATTAAAGGAACTCCTTGACTGGATTAGATTCCTAGTTTGTCCTCGATCACACTGAAAGAGATTAATTATTTTAATCCATGGGTCACAATAATATGGTTCATCAAATTTAATTGCAGCTTATTTATTGTGCACAAGACTAATGTTTTATTTACATTCCATCAATGTAGATGATGCGAGAGAAAAAGTCACAAAGTAGGAGAATACGAAGAGAGATTAAGAGCGCCCCAACAACCAAAGAAATTCCCCCACCTGCAGAGCCTTACCATTCTGAAATAGTTACATCACACCGTGCCAATGGCCTATTATCAGGAAGGCCAAAGTCAGCAGCACTGAACGCTTCAGGGGCAGCGCCCTCTGCCTATGCTCAATATTCAGGTGACTCATCTTGTAAAAACTAAGTTTTTGATTTGTAGTTTGTCTTTCACTTAATGGAATTTTCATAATTTGTTCGTTTGTGACACTAACTATTTTATACCTTTAAGTTACTTTATCTGAGTTTTAGAACACAATTCAATATTCCTTATTAGGTAATGGTATAATATTTCTTCTAGTGTTCCTTACAGTACAAGCATGTTAGCATACATTTCTGTAGTTGTAACAAGGATATCTAAATTCTATTCTACTGTACATAACGTGTCACAATTATGTCTATTTTGATAGTATGTAGTGTAGTCTGTGACATTAGGCATTTTTCGTTTTGACTACGTGGCCAGTCTACTACAAATTAATAGAGCGTAACAGACATCTGCGCATGCTCACAAACCTTACTGACTAAATCGGCGTTGTGATAGCTTCCGCAACTACCCCAATTTCTGAATTTGGCGTAGTGGCGACTACCCTAATATTGACCAATCAGATCACCAGATTGCTTGGCAAAACTGCTGGTAATTTTTTTGTTGTGGGTTGCAATTTTCATCGCATCCGCGATCGAGCATTGTTCGTTCAATAATGAATTAAAAACAAGTGAGTAATTAAATGTTTTATGAAGGCCTATTTATACATGTACAATAAATGAATATTTATAAGTCACAACATAAAATTAGGTAAATCAGGGAATAGTGAAAAAGGGGCCTTACGCTTAGGCCTAGCCAAGCCTTGTCAAGGTGGATTTTTGGTGGGAGAAAACACATTATATGGTGTCACCTAGCTAGGGCCTCTGCGCCCTTGATATTGTGGATCACAGTAGCCTTGCTGGCCTATAAAAATACCTCTCTTTAAAATTGTTATGTACATTTATTTGTACATCATCGTTGCCTTTGGCAAATTGGCTGAGCAGGCTTGACACCCCTCTTCTCCCGGTCCGCGACTCTTTTGACACCTACCTAGGTTAGGCCTAGCCTGAATCCTAGCCAACAGCGAAACATCACTCAGTTTTTCTGAAAACTTTTTATTTTGTCTACAGTATTTGACTAAAGTTTTTTTTCACATTTCCCTTTTTAAAATATAAAACAAGGGAACCGTGTTCCCTGGTAATAAAACCATGGTTGACGTCTAACTCTCCTCAGTGTGTACGTGTGCTGCGTCGTCGTAGTCGCCCTAAAAGAGCGAGAACAGCTCTTGGTGTAGTACGTGAAGAGTGTCTTGGCGTTGCCGTCACGGTCCATTAGTTCGTAGTAGATTGTCCACGTAGTCGAAACAAAAATTGCCTAGTGTTGTTTAGCATACTGCTACTCTATTTGTGACAATCACAAATTATACATGTGACTATGAAATTTATCATCTTACTGTACAATGTCATTCAGCATGTACGACTGTACTTGTTGCAATGGTGTGTACCTTGTTGGCATTGACTGTACTTTTGACATTGCCTAGCATTTACAGGTACTGTACTTGTGACAATAACATCTAGTACATTTACTACTGTACTTGTGACAGTGACATCTAGAATGTACTGCTTTACTTGTGACAATCTCGTACAGCATGTACTGCTTTACTTGTGCCAATGACATCTAGCATGTACTACAGATCACCAGATTGCTTGGCAAAACTGCTGGTAATTTTTTTGTTGTGGGTTGCAATTTTCATCGCATCCGCAATCGAGCATTGTTCGTTCAATAATGAATTAAAAACAAGTGAGTAATTAAATGTTTTATGAAGGCCTATTTATACATGTACAATAAATGAATATTTATAAGTCACAACATAAAATTAGGTAAATCAGGGAATAGTGACTAAAGTTTTTTTTCACATTTCCCTTTTTAAAATATAAAACAAGGGAACCATGTTCCCTGGTAATAAAACCATGGTTGACGTCTAACTCTCCTCCGTGTGTATGTGTGCTGCGTCGTCGTAGTCACCCTAAAAGAGTGAGAACGCGAAGAGTGTCTTGGCGTTGCCGTCACGGTCCATTAGTTCGTAGTAGATTGTCTGCGTAGTCAAAACAAAAAATGCCTAGTGTTGTTTAGCATACTGCTACTCTATTTGTGACAATCACAAATTATACATGTGACTATGAAATTTATCATCTTACTGTACAATGTCATTCAGCATGTACAACTGTACTTGTGGCAATGGTGTGTAGCTTGTTGGCATTGACTGTACTTTTGACATTGCCTAGCATTTACAGGTACTGTACTTGTGACAATAACATCTAGTACATTTACTACTGTACTTGTGACAGTGACATCTAGAATGTACTGGTTTACTTGTGACAATCTCATACAGCATGTACTGCTTTACTTGTGCCAATGACATCTAGCATGTACTACTGTATTTGTGACAATGACATCAAGCAGGTACTTAAGTATTGGTGACAATGACATCTAGCACATACTACTGTACTTGACACAGTGACATACAGCATGAACTACATCTATATGACAAAATCCGATTCAATTTTCAGTTATTTTAATTATCAATGTGTTTCTGTATGATTGATCTTGTAACATAAATTAATGATGTTTTGATTTCTTATCTGCTGTGGTCTTGCTTGTTTGTGTTTCCAAAACTCCAGAACGTAAATTGCAACGACCACCGTTGTGTGCCAACACGGTGCGTCAACCTTTAGGCAACTCCAAACATCCTTACCACGGTTCTTCCTCACTCTTGCCAGGTGATTACCTTGATTATGCAATAAGCAAATTCATTAACCTTCGCCTGAGAATTGCCATTTTCAAACTTATCTCACCTAATAATACTGTAGATGGTTTATATATTATAGAAACTAATAAAATTTATAGAAAATCAGGGATTTAGAAAGCAAAGTATCCTATTTAATTGCATCCTAAATAGAGGCTTTCTGCTACCAAATTTGATTTCTTATGATACATCATTACCAATCAGTTGTGCTATAGGATTGTAGGCAGTTCCTTGAGAAACAAAAGGAATAAGTACTAAGCTTGGGTTGTAGAGCAATTGATCATTGGATATTAAAATAGATTGAAAATATAATAATAATAATGATAATAATAATAATAATAATAATAATAATAATAATTCTGGATTTATATAGCGCCTCATGTTGACACAACCTCGAGGCGCTTAACAACAACAGAGAAGAAAAAAAATTTAAAAAATATATATATACTGTATTGTAATATCTAAATCAATTTGTGCATGCTGTAGATATTTTATTAAAATGTAAGTGCTTACTAGTACTAAATTGTCATCAAAAGCTTCTGGTTTAGCCCTTTGTAGACAATATTTTGCATTAGTACTGCACCTAGTATATACCACACTCACAGATATATAACCACTACTCTACTGCTTAAATATTCTATGCTTACATGATTAGGACTTGTAATGAGAAAATATATTCTTATTTGCCTTCTCCTTAATACCTTTAACTGACAGCGAGTGCTTTCATCAGCGCACAGCTGATTTGTATTATTTACAAATCATGACACTAAACTACCTGCTAACAAATGCTTTGCTATATCATGATCACATTACTTTAGTTAATGTTTCAATCCTCATTTTGAATATTAAAATAATGAGTTTGTCTTTACATTTATGTTAATTGCCATTCACTTTGTTTATAGTTTATGTTACTACAGTAACTACTACCTAATCTTCTTGTCCTCACATCGCTTTAGATTTATATTTGGTCATGCTGCTGGAAATCATGGTAGCCATTTGTTTTTCCAAGGCAGGGCACTTTCTTCAGGTTGCCTCTCTCCATCCACAAGTATTGCCATCAGTGGTGTATCTAGTGGGATGCTCGGGGGCGCACGCTCCCCCAAAAATTACTCCCCTGTCGCCCCCACCCCCAAAAAAAACACAGTCAAGTAGTTAAAAATGACCTAAAATCACCTTATTTTGCGAATTAGCGCCCCTCAACTGATCATCGAGTCCCCCGCCCATTACATCTTTGCATCCTACATCAGCACTCCCCCATTTCAAGACTTCTAGATATACGCCACTGATTGGCATTATGCTCTATATATAATATACATACATACATGATTGCAATTACAATCAGTCTGATGAACAAATTATTTTCTGCAGGTCGTACAAATCGAAATCAATATGCGACAATAGGAAACGTGCACAGATCATCTAGGGTTGCGGATTATGTAACTAGCCAACAATCTAAAGAAGGTGGAAACATAGTAAGTCAATGTGCATCATCATATGTGTGTAATTACATGTTGAAAAGCAAAGTGTAGTGGATTTGTCTGTATGCTTAACTGGCATCAACTTCAGTAGTAATTTCACTGCCTTTACCATAATTGGCAAAACAATGCCCACTGGAGCATGCAATTTAAGAATTACCAGATATGAATGAAATTTAACCTGGACTTCTACAACATGTCTTTAGGAAAATTATTTTATTTCAACCAGTAAACTTAAATGTTTATTGTTTTAACTTATACCTTCAGGTTAATGGATATGCAAATGAGAACACTCATCGGTCTGCAAGAAAACCAGTTGTGCATCAACGAACCCGCTCTTTTTCAGCCGGTATGAAGAATGCAACAATCACACGAGACAGTGATAGGGGTACATCAAGCAATGAGAGTTTAGGAATGAAAACCTCTAAAGTGGTATGTCTACATTTTACTCATGCACAGTTGAAATAATTTGGTGTGTGGTGTAATGTATTGCCTGAACTGTTCTAACCTTACTTTATTGTATCATTTTTAATTATGTTGTATTGAGGGTGCATTTGAAAGTAATAAAGTAGTAGTGGTACTAATTCAGAGATTTAGCCAGCTTTTACATGCTGTTTCTGACATCAATAGAATTAATTGATTGATTAATAAAAATTTAATTATAGATTCCACAACAAAGACCCATCTCAGCTAAGGATTCCAGCAGGCAACAGCAACAGAGAACTGTCTCCTATGGACGCAAACAATTCGGATTGAAAAACACAGGTTCATCTGGAGCTCCGAAGTCAGCGCTAGGCAGCTACAGCCAGTCATATGGGACGGTTAAAGCCAGCACATTAGGACAATTGAAAACTATGAAATGGTAACACAGATACTTGCGTTGTCGTTCAAGTTGTCAGGGCTGAAAATTAACAATTCATATATTTTGACTAAATTATGCTCATTTCAGCTACAATGCTTTGTGTATTTTAATTGGCAGAAAATACGACAGCCATCTTGTATGGTATACAACACACAGCTCTGCATATTTCGAACATCGAATACATTGGAGTTAGCGCTTTAGTATTCTTATTATGGTTCATTTACTATAAATCATCTGACAAAAGTATAACTGTGTATTTGTTCACTGCATTACATGGGATTGTGCCACATTAGTACTCTGCGACAATCATTCCTGGCATGTGCAATCCAAACTACTTATATCATGGATTATACTATGGTCACATGCATTTTTGTACCTTGAATATCTCATAAATTTTACCTCCACTCCACCTCCACTGGTGATAATTAAAGATAATACTGGTATACCTTGAATAATTTGTGCCCTGGTATCATACCATTGACCACCTGAACCATGCCATAGACATTATGTTACATGGACCTTATATACCTTGGATTTTTCATTCCCTGTATCATCATGGACCATTCCTAGTAGTGATGTACCATGGACCGTCTGCACCATGATATTGTGAACCATTCATACCATGCACCATTATTCCTGCTCATTAATAATTCATTTGTTTACTGTATTGATGTTTGCCATTAAATACTAGAAAATATTGTCTATATAAGAGTAGTACTTAATTTTGCTATATAATGTTTACCTAAAGATGTATTTATCTGGCATATCTTTAAATATATAAAACTCAAGTTTTGATATGAAAAATACTGTAATCTTTAAATATTTTTATTATTTATTATGCTTTCAATGCGTTACTGTTGTGAAATACTGTTTAGATATTGACTAAAACTCTGGCTAATGGCAGTGACTATAGGGAGGGAAGCACCCTTCCCAAACCATCCCTCTTAGGTCATGATCCTCTACTGCCCTACTAGAAATGGCAGTGACTATAGGGGGGAAGCACCCTTCCCAAACCATCCCTCCTAGGTCATGATCCTCTACTGCCCTACTAGAAATGGCAGTGATTATAGGGGGGAAGCACCCTTCCCAAATCATCCCTCTTAGGTCATGGCCCTCTACTGCCCTACCAGAAATATCTGGATATGGCCAAAGTTTTAAAATGTATTTATTTGTCAGTAAATTTAAAGGGGCATCTGTCCCTCCTGCTCCTACTTAGATCCATCACTCTGTGTTATACAGTAATTTGTTAATTGTTTGTATTGCACCAATTTTTACTTGTATTATTTGTAAGATAATATATATCTATTCACAATCCGTCCTTTGTTTTATTTGCAATGATGTTAATGTATTCCAAATGAAGATTAGTTTTTGTTTGTGTGTTGTACTGAAGTGTGAGTAATTATAGATTCCTTGTCCATCGTAATAAACAACTTATTTTCCCCTAATATTTATACCTTGTGATTAAAGTAGCTTTTTTGTTTTTTAGAAGAAAAAAAATTGGCTATACAAAAGTTGTGTTTTAAATCTATTATAAGATTGTTTAAAACATTTTACATAGAGCACAGTCAGACCTGATTGGCTCCCCAATCAATGCTAGTCTGTGTTATGCATATACGCTTCTATTGGTCTGTGTACATTTTTTTTTTTGACTGGAACCAGCCAGGCTCCATGATGCAACACTTGGTTTTCTATATGGCATTGATAAAATAAATAATAAATTCTCAATATTTAGAGACCGTATCATCACAGCTAATTATATAGGCCTACTATGTAAAGGAGAACAAGTTTTAACAATCTAATTTGACTTTTTGTGTTTATTTTCATAGGGTATTATGAAAGGTATAATATTACTTATACTGTAAACTTTAATAACAGCACAATAGCATTTTTATATGTATGGGGTAATAAAAAACGTGCGATTTAAAACAAAGTGAAAGGTAGTAAGACGATGGGGTTGCCAGCAATGTGAAGTTTAATAAGAGGCTGTGATTAAAAAAGAAGGAAGGGGTTATATGAGAGTGTGGCTGCAACAAGGGAAGGTGAAATATAATGTATGGAGAGGAAGAGAGGGGTAACAGCGGGGATTTAAAATATGAGGAGGAATAGTATGAGGGTGTGCTTGACAACAAAGGGAGGGTAATAAGAGGGTGAGAGTGACTATAGTACATGTGGATGGAAAATATCAGTGTCATTGACAAGAAAGAGGGTAATGAAAGTGCATGACAGGAAGTCATATAATGGGTTGGGTTTGATAAAGGGAGGGGTAATAGCAGTGGGTTAACAGAGTGTGAGGGTAATAAATCATGGGCGGTTTGACAAGAGATGGGTAATACTGTTAGTAAGGAGGGAAATAATATAAAATTATAGGTGTATATCATAATGTTAGAAGTTCTGTTGATAAAGTCAAATAAAGATACAGAGACGATGTTCATTGTGTTGTCTGTTGTTTGTTGAGAGAAATTGTAACGTCGTCAGCCTAAATATACCTCTCTAAAATTAGTGACGAATAGGAAATGTCGATTTCCCCAACAAATCACGGATTTCTGTATATTAAATTTCTAAGTGATAAAGTGCATATATGTATGTATTCACGCACACGAATACGTAAGTATTCGATACGTCAGTATTCGTCTTCGGTAGGCCTATTTGCTTAAAAACAATTGTTTCACCCTGGGATGGCTATGACGATGACGATCCCGATGGTAACGATCACGATGATACCGGGACGACGATAACCTACGTTGTTAGCAGTGTAATATGAGTAAATTTTACATGTGTTAAACATGTCTTAATTCAAATGATCATCGTGCAAACAACATTCACTCAAATAAATAAATATTTGTTTATATTTTTTTACACCACTTTGATACAATTGTCCGTCATTCCAGTGCCTTGGATGGGCAGAAGTGAGTGCAAAGCGGCTGTCAGGGGCTGATACTGGGCATAAAAATGATTTTAAATAATTTCCTACTGATAATATTTTTGAAGAAAAAAATTCCAGTGGTCCCCTCAATAACATGTACCGTATTTTTGTACATGTACCGTATTTTTAGAGGAATAATTATTGATTGCTGTGTTCATTTCAATTGTTTAATTTTACGTGCCACCAGTTTTCTTGATTAGGTTGGAACTGCTGAGACCGCATAGGCCCCTCTTTAAATAGTTACGAAAGATTATTATTCTATAGCATTTATTTGTATCCTATGCCATGGGTATGGGTTAAATAGAAAAGAAGCACTACTTTTCTGAAAACGTGAATCAGTTTCCTAGTCTTAGAATTTTCATTCTTTAAAAATTAATTCAAAATACGGCTCCTGAAAATTTAAAACGTTAAAGCTTTCGGGGATTCCCCCACCCCACCGGGCGGGGAAATTTGACGGCTCCCAGCGCCCCCACTAGCTGTAACTAAGGACCTACGGCCTTGGTTGACGCTTCACATCAAAGGGACCTGCAATTAATCTTGCACCAGGGGTGGCGCCAGGATTTGCCCGACCGGGCCCCCGACGAGGTGTCCGGTTTCCCCGACGAAAGCAAAGTGGGCGTGGTCGAGCTTCGATTAAAAGGCTTAGAAAGTGGTCCTGGGGGTGAAGCCCCCGAAAATTTCGACAATCTAGGGGTTTCAAAGGCTTATTTAATCGATTTTAGAGTCTACTAATGTGTAAAAAATACATATAATATTTTATACTCCCCGACGAATTGTGCTTTTTCTCCCCGACGGGCGCCACCCCTATCTTGCACTGGGACCCGTTTTCACCTACGCCGCTACATCATTCATTCAATTATTATATCATGTCATATATCATATATTATAATAAAGGCATACAAATTATTTATTATCCGTAGCCTATGTCTATTCATCTGTTTAGCATCAATTGTTGATTTTAATATTCTATATACACATTTGGCCTACGGTTGCCTTGTCAATGTATATCGATGTGTCTTACTAATGTAATATTTATTTTCATGACTGTCTTTTTAATCACGACATTAATATATAATTTTACAAAGGACAATGCGCATGTCTATTTATATATAAAATGTTGTTAGGGAGAGAAGTATTACACGTCATCGTAACAGGAAAGGGAGATTGTGGTTCTTATTGTACCTAACGGTACCTATTGTTAACACCATTGCCACATAGTACACGTGGAGAATAAACGTTGGTCACCCTGGTTTACAAGTTTAAGAAGGTGCGGTGAAGGTGAACAAAAAACCATTGAAAAGGAATTTTGATTACAAAAGGCGTCTGGTTGAATGCGTTTAGTTATGCTAATTTAACTGGAGTCTTATGAATGATTTTCCAATAACTTACGTGGTGATAATTTGGAGAGATCGTTGCATTCAGCCCGTGGTCACTGTAGGAGTGATAAGTGTTCTTGGTGTGAAATGGCTTCGATTGGATTCAAAACCAGTTTACTTTTAGTTGTTTTATTAAAAATCTGCTGTGGAAGAAATGTTCAACATGAATGGGATCCTAAAGGCTACGTAATGTACTGTCCTTGTATGGGTAAGCACGACTAAATTATCCTATCATGTAGAACTTAAGCATGCCTAAGCCTAGGTCTCTTGAGTTCGCGTACAGACGGTTGGTAGGGCCTACGCCTTGATAAAAGTTTTGCCCCATTGAGGCTGCCATGCGTAATAACTAGTTTTATGCTACAGTAACGTCCAACATTAGCAATAGACGATCAAGGACTTAATATTAAGCCATAATAAATATTTTATTGAATGCGTATAAGCCACAATCAACAAACTTAGCTGCATGGCTTCTGGCAAGCACAGGTGAAGCAAGGCCAAAATAAAGCGACGTAATTGGCTAAAAGTGTAATGGGCGTACATCGCGTTTAGTGGGTACCAACGACGGCCTTGGGCAGCATACTGTACATAGTTGTTTCAATTTAATATGCGTCCTATTCATATAAAGTGCTTAATATATTTACTAAATTTTCTGTTGTAGGTGTTTTAAAATGATTAAATTTCATAACTATTTTTCATCATAAATTCAAGTACTTGTAAAGAAATCTGGCTGTCCTGTGGTGCGATTAATAATTGATATCATTGTACAGCATATTTTTAATTTGTTGTGATGTATTATATTTGCTTGCTTTAGGCCGATTCTCAGGACAGACGGAACAGTTCCTTGGAGCTCTTTCTTTTGCTAAAGGCATTAATAGAGTCCTTGTCATTCCTCCCTATATTAATTATCCTTGCGGAAGAAAACACCATGGGCATGGTATCAGCCTTCCCACACATCTTCAACCAAATGTAAGATATCTTGAAAACACGAGGAAAGCAATGGAATTGACACTGTGGAAAGAAAAATATAAACAAATTTAATAACTTAGTAATACAGATGTAATTTTTGTTATCCACTCCTGAAAGAAAATTAATACTATTGTTTAAATATGTTTAAAAGAAAGATTTGTATAATTCTTTCCTTCCAGAGTCATTTTCATTTGTTTCTGACTCTTTTTTGATTAAAATTTCAGCTGCTCCTTGGAACTGTTCCACTTATGTTGCCAAAGAAAGAGCTGAAATCGGGTCAAACTTTATTTTTAAATTATTGAAAGAAATGAATTTGTTTTATTTCAGGACGCTTTGGTAGCCAAGTAGACCAGTTCTTAGGAGCATTTCACTTTGCTCAAAAAATTGGGCGAGTTCTAGTCATTCCTCCATTTATATCTTATCAACATGAAAAGGGCCATGATACTCCAAATGTAAGATATCTCTGTATTCTATAGATCTTCATTTCTTTTTATTCAGTCAGTTGTTTTATATTATATGCTTGATATTATTTTAAATGAATGTATTGGCGTAACTTCCCAAGGACTTGTTTGTATACGTATAGCCTCCCTAAATATTGTTATTTGGTATATCAGCAGGTGGACCTAGCAACACGTGTACATAGTATGATCCCACTTTACCTTGTAGATAAGCAACAATACATGCTCCAGCTTACAATGCACAACAGAAACATTTATAAATGACTTTAAAGATGTGTTACTATCTGATTGGTTAGCTGGCTACCATAATATCCCATAATCCTCATGCATCAGTACCTCCTTTCTTTGGATAACCTTTCTGTATGCATATGATTCAGACCTATTGTTAAGAAATACAAAGACGTAAAAGCTACTCAACAATGCTAGACTACCTAGCTTAATGGAAATGCCGTTGCAGAGACATTCCCTTTCAGTATTCTATATGTACATAGGTCTATTACCTTTCAAGTTATAAATTTATGGATACTGTATATGAGCATGCAAATTAATTTTGACTTTGAATCTCACCTTCCTGACACTTTAGTTTTATCATGTTATTATTATTGTCTTATTATAATAACTCCTCATCTACAAAATATAAATTGTTGAAACTATTTTTATGGGTTTTTTTTTTATTTTTTTTTTATTTCATTCAGATATATGTTCCATTTGATAATTATTTCAATCTGGACAAAGTGAAGGAGTATCACCCTGATGTGATTCTAATGCATGATTTTATGGATAACCTAGCACCAGTAAACTGGGCGCCTGGTCAGCGTTTTGCTTACTGCTCGTCAAGGGCTGCCGAGTTCAATGAGGGCGCTTGTCCAAGGGTAAGTTTTTTAAAGTAACTTAAGTTATTTGTAAAGTAAAATAGTTCTGTTTCTATTTATCTTATAATGCATTTTAACTACATCTGTTTGAATTTGTTTTTGTATTTTTATTATTATTACTTGCACCTTTGATCTTGTTTGGAATTGGTGCCATATAAATTCAAGATATAATTATCATTATTATTGTTATTATTATTATCATTAATTTTTCAAGGGGAATTGAGTTAGGTTTTGACAATTCTTGGCATTTATAACTTGTTTAAATTTGCTTTTATTCTTTTAATTTTTGTGTGCTAAAATTGTGTAAATAAAATCAAATGATGATGGTAATGATGATAATGATATATGAAGATGAGGAGCTACAAATGATAAGATAAACTGTGCAATTGATCAACGAATAATTGATCTTTTTGTTACCAATCAATACATGTTATTTTGTGTATTGCAGTCTGGAAATCCATTCTCCGAGTTCTGGGACCATTTTGACATCAAATTTGATGACTCCTTAATCTGGGAAGGAGACCTGCATTTTAATGTTGAATATGAACCATGGAAAGAGAACTGGGAAAAAGAGTAAGTTCCTCATACTTTCATACCTATTTCTTTTTTTCTTTTAAAGCACTGTACTCACACTATCAAGTATTGACAAATGCCTTGGTCGTTTCATATAATTCTCACAGACAATTTTTTTAACAACATACTATTATTTTTTATACTTTTTATACCTTGTTTTTCAAACTTTTTTTTTTTTAAAGAAAGCCAGGGAGGGCAGGGAAAAAAAATTGTTTTCTTATTTTTGGGGATTTCAAATGAGCGGAGGCTATATAATTTTATTTTTGTTAATGAAATTTTATATTTGTATTCAAAATCACCATTATTGGCGGTCGGCGGGTTCACTATAAACAAGGTATAAAAAAAGTTTCACCTGAGGATGTTGATCATGAAAACTTGAGAAATGCAATTCTATGTTTGAGATGATGTTCTTTTTATAGATATCCACCTTCTAAGTACCCAGTAATAGCTTTCATGAGTGCCCCTGCTATCAGTCCACTTTCTGATGTCCCTGCTGGACTACAAGAGTACTTGGAGTGGCAACCAAGAATAGCAGAAGAAGGAGAGAAACACATCGCAGAGCACCTGCAAAGACCCTATGTTGGAATTCATCTTAGAAATGGTGCTGATTGGGTATGATAATTTATTTGCTCCATCTGTACAAAACAAATGTTAATATAATATATTATGCATGCATAGATGAATTTGAATATAACTTTATTTTTCTTTGGATGGTGATTGGCTGAAATGTCTGTGTTACTGACTGTAGAATTCTGCTATTATGCAGCCATTAATTTACATACAAATGTTTCTATTTTCCTTTTGATTTAACTGCATGCGTTTGTCAACCTTTATACAAAATATATTAATAAATTTTATTAATACATTTATTAATATATGATTAGGTAATAAGACATGTAAATATTATGCATTGAATGCTGATTGGCTGAAATGTCTGTGTTACTGACTGTAGAATTCTGCTATTATGCAGCCATTAATTTACATACAAATGTTTCTATTTTCCTTTTGATTTAACTGCATGCGTTTGTCAACCTTTATACAAAATATATTAATAAATTTTATTAATACATTTATTAATATATGATTAGGTAATAAGACATGTAAATATTATGCATTGAATGCAAATTAAGTTATATTCCCTTTAGATCTGATTGGCTATACAAAATGTGTTATTATTATTTATATTTATTTAACTTCATTTCTGATTATTTTTGTCAAATAGAATACTTTTAGTAATATGTAATCTACTTATGGCCTCAATTCCAACAAAGACGTTTTGAAAAAATGGCCTACCCCCAACCAAATTATTGGCTCTGCCTCCATAATTATTTCATTCTACATAGACCTGTTGAGAAATATTATATTCTTAAACATCTTGTTTTTTTTAAAAGGTCCGTACTTGTGAATTGGCTGATGGCTCATACCACCAACTCATGTCATCTAGGCAATGTACCGGTGTTCGCCATGACAACTCGGCTCCAATCACCATGGAGATGTGCATCCAGTCGGAGGAACAAGTCATTAAGGAACTGAAGTATATTGTCAGAAAGGAGCAACCTAAAACAATCTTCGTTGCCACTGATCATGAACCCATGGTTGACGAGTTAACAGAGGCTTTCCCAGAAGTAAGTTGAGCAATTGTTATGCACTGTACTTCAAGTTACTTGGCCTACAGCTGGTATTTTTGTTTTACAATAACCTGTCTTTGTCATTTAGCAGATAAATAAGTTTTCTACTTTTATTTTACAGATCGAAGTTAAGCATCTTGACCCAGAAAAACCAGAGATTGATATGTATATTCTTAGCCAATCTGATCACTTCGTTGGTAACTGTGTCTCTGCCTTCTCTCACTACGTCAGACGTGAACGCGATGTCGGTGGTAAAATTGCTACATACTTCGGTTGGAAGGGCAATTACCATGATGAGCTTTAGATGTTAAAAATATATAAATTAAGTTTTTAATAGTAGTCTGTAAAATTTGGTAAAAAATTGAGGGAAAGTTCCTACATTTGGCAACATTGGTTTATTACATGGATGCATGGAGGACTGTAGATACACACTGTAGGATCAAACTCATAATTCACATTTTTCAAAGGTCATAATTTGATTAAATTAGGGTTTTGTTGTTTTTAACACCTTGAATATCATGTACTATGATGGGGGATAAAGCCATCTGATATAAGCATTGTTTTTGTAGGAAATTGTGTAGTTTTGGGGGTGTATTCTTCTTGTATATTTATGATTGTTTTTATAGGCCAAATTACTTTCATAAGAAAATAAAAAGATGTAAGAAAGATAGTGGTTTGATATTAATAGTTCCATCGTTGTTTCTGTTGTAATGACAGTCATTTGTATATGTGGCAAACCTAATTACATTATATCACAAACGTGTACACACACATGACAGTACTGATATGAATCGGCTGAAGCATCGGGAGACAATTCCATATTTTTTTCACTAGTGTACACATTTTTTTTTTATGTGCACAGACATTATGTACAAAATGGAACCAACAGCTTATCTTCAATTCTAAAGAAGGAAACAATTAGAGCAGTGAAGAACACAAGCAAAGATTGGCACTCCAGGTTTCAAGCAAATGAGCATACCATGCATATTTATAGTAGACATAGAATATTTGTATAGTATACAAATACTGACTGAACAGTGAAATTTATTGCTTCTAGGGTGACGTGGAAATCGTAGCCTACTATTTTCATGAGGGCCACCAGAAGGCTGCTCTCTCCACATCACCAAATCTTGAGCAGTCAGTATTTGTTTTTATATACCTCATACATAGATTCTACGAGGCCTAACAAAAGTAATGAAGAGTACCCACAAATAAGTCAGAGGGCCAATCTCTCGTCGTAGAGGCTGCAGTTGTAAATTACAAAGTGACCATGACATTACGATAGGAAAAAAGTACAGCACGATAATACTATCATTCAACCTGGTATGTATGCGGTATATATGTTATACTGTAATCACAATTGTTACACTAACATTAAATTTATCCTCTTAATGTGCACATCATCATTCATTTATTCACTACTAATAAAACTAAGAAACCGCATTGAAATCAGATCTATATAATTATGACAATTTATTTTGAATTTTGCATGATACTACATTAAAGCCTAATAAACAATAATACAAATAGGCAATTAACGAAAAACACAGTTTAGCGTCTTTCAAAGTGGAGGTCACGCATTGCACGATCTCTAACCGATGAATCACGACTGTTGGGAGTATTTAAAGTCGGAGTTCGCAGTACCGACTTGTTACTCGCAGCTCTTGTGTCTGCCTCAGCCAGCAAATTCATCTGTTCTTCGACGCTGCAAAATAAATTTAATATTTGCAGTCACTAATATTCATTAATAAAACACTTATGAAATGACAATTACTATAAAGATGATAACAATAATACTATTAAGCAATTATGTCTTCAAACAATTTCATTAGGTTTTTAATGTAAGCAATTATGATCATGAAAACAATGACCATCATAATGGTAACTCAACAAATTTTACAGAATTTATAATTCTGTACAGAAGATTGCATTGCTATTTAGAAGAATTATAAGCAATAACTAATTATAATCAACTGAATCAACAAAGAAAAAAAAAACAAATAATACAAAAAACAATCTATTTTGGCATTTCTCTACGTGCAACACAACTCATTTTGTAATGGAGAGTCACCTATACTATAACTACGGTGTTATTTGTAAAAATTAAGATTTATATACTACTGTATAACTAAAGAAATGCATATAATATGAATATGTTAAGTAGAAATACAAATATAACATATCATATCTAAAAATTAGTACCAAACACTAAAGCTAAAATCATGGAGTACAGAGATGAGTAAAACATAATCAACTTTCTATAATTAACACAATATTCTATCAATATACGCAATTCTATGGAGAACGCAACGCTACAATGTGCGCAACAATTCGTTTTTAATGACTGGTTCAGACTGCCACCGAAAATTAGTAGACAGCGTCACATAGTCTAGTGGTCACAGAGAGCGGAGGATTTGTTGTACGATGCAAAGAGTGTCTGGCTTTAGGAACAATTTAAAGTTTCATCAAAACCTGATGGTGATCTAGGTCACAAGTGATTTCACTAGGTAAGGAATGACTCACTTGTGAGTGGTTTCATTACTTCATTGACATCCATAGCAAGTGATTGGTGGAACAGGACATATAAAGATCAATGATTTTTCTATAGAAATTTACTACAAGTCTTTATTAGACTAAAAGTATTGTGGGGTTTTTTTGCCTCCTGACATCGAAAGATATCTTAACCAGAGTAAAGCTTTACTCTGTGGAAAGAACTTTTTGGGTATTAACAATTGGAAGAAGATGGTAGAGAAAATAGAATGTTAAGGAGAAAAGACGAATTTAGCTTAAAGCAAAAAACAAGTAGATGGTCATGCTATTTTACTATGAATAAATAATTTCTTGGTTAATTATTACATTTGATTACCTTTTCAACAAATTTAATGTAATACCCTGTTAAATACTGTTTGTGCTGAGATTAAATATTTAATTTGCTAGCTTAATATATTTAAACACTATATATTAATGTAAAGTATGCATAGTTTAATTACAAATTCCACCAATAAAATAATACTGTTCCCATATACTTTGGAAAATTGATTGTGTTAACAATTAAATGATTTTAGTAGTAAAAGTCTGTAAATCATAGAAAACCTACTTATTTTGATCTGTTTGTCATTGGAAGATGATAACAGAGTAAATCAATGTTTTAATTCCATTTTTGAAGGATTTTATCGATCTTACCACAAACAGTATTATAATATTATGAAATGAAACATATAAAAAGTGAAGCATCAACAAAAAGCAACAGCATGCAAGCAGTCTAGTTAAAGACTAGATTTATAGCAAAATTTTCGAAGCTTAGAAATGCTCTATATACAGTATGCAAAGAATCAGCAACTAGCTAACATGCATAAAATGTTTAGATGTGGAAGCTTTTCCATTTTGTCATCACTTACGCATCATGATTTTCAGCAGGAGGCTGCATCACCGCAATTACCAACTTCATTTTCACAACAGACAATTCAAAAATAATATGTTATAAACAGCACATCAACACAAAAATAAAATGCTTAAAAAAAAATGTGTAGAGGGAGCACATATGCAGTGGAATATGTCCAGTGCAATGGGGTTGTGACGAAGCATAAATATTAGCTGGCACTTCAATCCCAATTTGTCACTACCGTTTATTCTATCAACTCCTCTAGTTTTTAGGTTACTTAACTTAACATTAATGAAGACGCCCCTCCCTATTCCAAAATAAAAATTCTGTAACATAGAGTCCCTTAATAATTTGAATATTATTATTATTAATAATACATAATATAAAAGTCCCTTTCATATTACCGGTAAGTACTCATTGAACTCTCTGTTTAACCGATTCTTAAAAAAGGCATACCCAACCAGTTTGTGCCACCCTGTTTTTAAAGCCTGGAATTCACTACGATAATAAACTTATTAATCCAATAATGAATTATGTTAATGATGTAATGTATTCATGATTAATTATCAACAAATGTTGTAATAAAAAATAATAAACGTTGTTCAGCATGTCTATTCATTGGTTGTGCGAAATGTTGTCATGAAACTTGTCACTTACTGTCCAACATCTTGTCGGTACATATCCTCTGCCTTCTTTGGAATCAAAAACTCATCAACTCGTGGCACAGTCCCAGTTCTGTCTTTGTAGTAGTCTCTGTGCTGTTGGGCAAGCTATAAGGCAATGTAGTCATAAATAATAAAGACAACAATAATAAGTATCTAATCAATTCCAATTTGATTTGAGTAAAGTTTTTTTTTGACACACATTAATAATATATAGTATTGTTAATAACATCAGTAGTTAATGTGCACTTTGAGTAATACAATTGTCATAGAGCCACTGAACATTGCATTCTGCCGTGGATATCAGCGCTGTACAAAACCTTGTAAAACTATAACGAGAATAGGATGCAGATACTTTTCAAATGCACTGATAGAATGATAAACCAAATTCATTATGTTGGGTTGTAATTGTAAAAATGTTTACCTTGTCAAATGATTGCAGTTCATCTTGCCTGTCATGTTGAACATTATTTAGCGAGTACGTAGGTGCACTTCTCCATCTCTCTCTTGTCCTCTCTCTGTTTGGTATCACCAGATCGGGGTTGTGCGTGTAAACAGTAGGGAATTGGCCACCACTGGAGTAATTAGTTTTGCTTGTGTTCAATGTCTTGGAGCGATAATCTTGGAAGTATTTGGCAGTTGCATTGCTGTACGTCTCACCGTAATCATATTTGAGAGTAGGACAGTGACCTTTATACCTGGAGAAATAATATTAATCAGTAAAGTCACACATGGAGTAAGAATTGTAAGGCATTGGATACAGTAGTTTCAGCATATTATATATTAATGAATATAAGGCAATGATTGGCCTAAATCTTAACCTTCCTTTTCTATGCCTACCGTACATATATGGTAGGCCTAAAGCCTGAAAAAGGAGTAAATAAATAAGTAGGCCTACATAACACAGTCATAGGCCTAATTTTTCTTTTTTTTTTATTGAAATCACTTATTACAGTGGCACACATCCAAAATAATGGTGCATCCAAAAGAGAAAAAATCAAATCAAAGTCAATTGTGAAGAAAAAAATGCAACTACGATTAATATAACAGAACTAAATGTCAGTGGATAATAAAGCAAAATAACAATGTTTTATTATTATAGATATGCCCTAGGCCTAGGTAGGCCAGCCTATTCATAAAAAAATATATATATATAGCCTGTAGGATATGGCCTAGGCCAGGCCTAGCTTAGGCCTATATTTATGAAAATGATAATAATAAATAAAGTAAATAAACAACTGTAGACATTTACTACTATACTTATTACTATTTCAGTAACATTCACCTCAACTCCAGTCTTACTACTATCTTAATGTTAAGGTTTGGATGGAGAACTGAAGTGCATTTAGCGCCTTTAGATGTACCATGGCGAATACAGATCATTTCAGTCACACTTCGTTTCGGTCGCGCTTCGTTTCGGTCGCGCTTCGTTTCGGTCGCGCTTCATTTTGGTCGCGGTTTGTTTTCAATAAATATATGGAGCGCCAATGGAGTTGCGAAAATGCTAAATTTAATATAACTAGGCCTAATTATCATTGATTGATATGATATTATTTATAAAAATCAAACTTTTTATCAGAAAAAACCAGCCAACTCGTTATTTAAATTACTGTAACATTAGTTTATTAACAATTATTTTTATTAGTATTAAAGTTTATTATTGTTACTATATTACTGTATTACTTGGTGCTATTTTTTTTTTTTTACAGAAACAACACAGATGTTACAAAGTTGACCAGGTTTGAGATACTTTTTTTTATTGTTTGTTGCGATATATATCGATATAATTTTTATTATTAATGTTTGAATCAAAAAAAGATTTATGGAATAAGTAGTCAATAGATTAGTTTCGCATACGTTTTTTTTTTCTTGTCTGTTACGTTTC
>NW_022752295.1:339116-343564 GCF_011630105.1 Anneissia japonica
AGATTTCAAAGTGAATTCAGTGTTGAATTAAAGTTGAGTAAAAACTATATTTTAACTTGACACTGAAAAAACATTTAACTTATGTTGATAGTGTAACTTTAAAATCTCAACATATTTGCAATGTTTATTTAACGTAAAAAAATGGTCAATAAACAATAGGATTGCATTGATTCCACATTACAATGCAAACTATAATTTAACTTGATGTTGTAAAAATGTTGAACTTACGTTGTTACTATAACATTAAAATCTCAACATATTTTTAACGTAGAAAAAACGTTGAATAAACTATTGTTTTTGGCAGAAAAACATAACATAGTTTAAACATTGATTACATATAAAATACAAACTATATTTTAACCATTAAAAAGATGTTGAACTAATGTTTTAATGTAATTTCAATATCTAAACCATTTTTCAACGTTTATTTATTGTTGAAATAACGTTAAGTATGTAATGGATACATTTAACAAAATACACAACACATTTTAAATGTTGATTCTACATTGAAATAAAAATTATGTTTAGGGTTAACGTTAGAAAAATGTTAAATAAACATTGTAATTGTTTGTTAAAATCTCAACCAGATTTCAAAGTGAATTCAATGTTGAAATAAAGTTATATAAAAAACTATATTTTAACTTCACATTGAACGTATGTTGATACTGTAACTTTAAAATCTCAACATATTTGCAACGTGTATTTAACATTGAAAAAAACGTTCAATACACAATAGGAGTTTGGTTGAAAAACGTAACACATTTTCAACGTTGATTCTACATTGAAATGCAAACTATATTTTAACTTGATGTTGAACTTACGTAGTTAATGTAACATTAAAATCTCAACATATTTTCAACGTTCATTTAACGTAGAAAAAATGTTAAAAAAGCAATAGGTTTTTGGTTGAAAAACGTAACACATTTTCAACGTTGATTCTACATTGAAATGCAAACTATATATTAACTTGACGTTTAAAAGATGTTGAATACATGTTGGTACTGTAATTGTTAAATTATCAACCAAATTTTAACATTAATTTAACGTTGAATTAATGTTAAATTATCAACCGAGACTTGGGTTAAATACACAACATATTTCCAACGTTGATTCAATGTTGAGTATATGTTGTGAACATGATTTCAACGTTTCAACTACATTTCAACGTTGCTTCAACGTTGAATTAACGTTTTGTGCCTGCTGGGTAGAGAAGTCTAACAATCCCACTCTACATAATAAACTTACCCTGGCATAAGTTTTGGGGGAATATACGTTGCCTGGTTTGTAGTAATTAATGTCCCGGCTGCCTTCGACATGATTATTACTTTATTCTCTTTATATTAAAATTACCACGTCCCTAATTGCGACGACGATACTCGATGTCAATGCTACAACAAGAAGGCAATGTTATTGTTTACACCGCATCACACATAATTACAATTTATATTATTCCGCGAAAGATACAACCTCATAGTTTCGTCCAATTACAGAAAAATGCAATTTGTTTTACATAATTTATTAGCTATATATTACACTAGACTAGATACTAACCTTTTAATATATTTAACTTAGATTAATAGTATGTAACATAGAACTATTTATAGAGCGTAATATTACCTACGATATCCTAGCAACCGTATTGTCATTAAAACGCTACAGCGTATAGAGGGCGCAGTTTACGGAGAAGTGGCAAAACATGTTTTTTTGTCTTTGTACTTAATTCTAGTAGCTTTATTTATTTTATTTATATATTTATTGACACTTCACCTTTAGAACGGTGGCACACACAACTCGTGTGGTGCGGTTGGAAAACAATAACAACTAAAATACAAAAGTAAACAGCCAAATACAAAAACAAATCATATAAAGAAAAGCACAAGAAATTAAACCTGGAATGTAATAAAGCCAATAGCTTAACTCAAAAAGTTTTAACTCTATAGGCTTAAATTTTGAAAATGTAAACTAAAGGTACAGAATCAAAACGTAAAAATGAAATCAAAATTAAAACAGGAATTACAAAAATCAAGTAAAAGCACCAAAATCATAAACATATATTATGTATAATACACATACATACGTATACATACAAACTTGTACACATACTCACATATCTACATATACATACATTCGCACATACTTGCATAATGTACATACAGTATAAACTCATGAAGAAAACAAAAATTTAAAGCAACAATACATTAGGTTTAAACCATTTTCCAGTTAACTCAGAGTCTTTTTTAATTCTGAGCGTTTTTCCCAGGCATTTATTGCATCATATTTTTTACAGTAATCATCAAAAATAAAAGCAGAATCATCACAAAAAGAGACTGAGTCTGCTCCTAAAATATACAATAATTTATCATCAGCAAGTGATGTTGAAAAAATGTCTATGTATCAGAAAGATCACAGACTGTAATTACTTTTTAAATTTGTTAATTCTTCATTTCTAATGTCGTCAAATGCCGTACATTTTAATAAGAAATGCTTTACATCTTCAATTTCTCCACTGTCACAAAGGTCTGTCTGTCTCAGTCTGAGAGGGCCATTTTCGGCCATCCAGAGGTTTATATTCTTTAAAAAAAATCTCATTTGGGAGGGGGACCCTCTCAACCCCTTCCTCCAGCTCGAGCCTACGAGCTCAAGTTCCCCTGTCGTACAACTTAGCCCTCACCCCCAGAAAATATATCCTAGAGCCGCCACTGTGTGCGGGACGGTCCCGCATTTCAAAGTGATTTTGGTTGAAACACGCATTTTGCAGAAACACATGCGTGATCATAAATTTATTCACGCATTTAGCAGAGGTCTATATGTGATAACGAATTGTCACAAATTCAGGGGAAAATCTATTTAAAATTAAAAGAAATTACTTTTATTAAAAATATAAAAACGGTCATGCAGTTTAAACTTGAGTCATTAGACAGTATTTACGTGAATACTTAATTCACTGACGCGCTACTACACTAAACATTAATCAATATGCCTTGGTCTATTCATTTTTTGTTTGTTTAAGTAATGAAATGTTTGTGTGCATAGTTCGGGTGTTCAAATTAAACATAATGTAGGCCCTACGTTGAAACTCAAATTGTATGTGTCTTTATTAAAAATATTTTTGTACCCGGTGTTGTCAACAAACGCTCCTTGAAATCGATTTAAAACAGCTTAAAATGCTCAGAGCCTCAGGGCTCCGCCTCTGGACTCCGGACCCTGCACCCCCCTCCCCAACTAATGGTGTACTCACGCACTTTAAATCTTTAAGGTTGGTAACTACAGATGAACAAAACATACAGTAATCTGTCGATTCTGAAATTAAAACTTTTAAAAGTGAAAATTTTGCCAATTTTCTGCAAAAAACGTAAAAGGTTTGCGTTCTGGTGGCACCTACAGCTGCTTTAAAAAAGTGATTTGGTTTAAGGTTTTATAGAAACGCCTCTAGACATTATTTCCAATTGTTTCATATTCATCATTTGCATATTTTATAATATATTTTAACACGATTTTAGTAGCCTTTATTTTTATATGAAATATGAAGTACTTTAAGTTAACACTAAATGTTCATTAAAATCACTAAAAATTATTTTTTTAAATAAGGCAAAAAAAAAAAAAAGAAGCAATTTCGCAGTACAATAATGCATAATGTATCCTCGTTGATTGCTCCTGCAGGTATTAACACCAATACCATACGCACAATTGAAACAAATATATTCAAATCACAGACAAGCTATAATCACCTGACTCTCTCTCTGACGGGTTCCGGGGTCGACGAGGCTTCTTGTCGGTAATACGCCGGTAACCCTCCGCTGAGTCTGGGCCCGGGCCTTGGCGAAGGCCCGAGCCTTGGCGAGGTTGAGTACTTAGCTTTGCGGCATCGTATGATGATCGCTTTGCGGTGATACTTGACAGGACTAGGCGATTAACAGACTGCAGGGGAGATGAACAGGGAGTCTCATTCAACTGACAGGCACTCGGGATGGCTATGCTAGGTTCAGTGCATCATCATGGCTTAGGGGTCGCACTGCTTCCTCCCTCCGTTCAGTTGGCTGTGGGGCCAAGCAAGTAGCTCTATCGTGCATTTAAGTGACCAGCGCACGAAGAGCGAAAACTTGAATACTAAAGAACAGAAACACACTTACAAACATGGTATTCACTCATAGTGGTCTCTGGATGTTGAACTATGCTGAAACTAAAAACGGAAATACTTTTTTTTTTTTTTTTTTTTTTTTTTTATCAAACCGGAGTTATTTTTACCAAGCTGTTCTGTGGTGATGCCTCCATTCACAGAGTTCTTATGGTGCCACAGAACTCGACCGTATCTGGCATATGATCCAAGGTGCAGAACACAAAACAACTGGAAAACAGGCAGGGTAATTTCGAAAAACAGTTATTTTAACCCAGTGGTGGCGCCAGAGGGGGGGGGGGACTAGGGGCTATAGCCTCCCCCCCCCCGTCCG
>NW_022752295.1:343811-348110 GCF_011630105.1 Anneissia japonica
TGTCTCAATCGGCCCAACTTTCGGCCCCCCCCCCCTTTTGGACATTTCTGGATCCGCCCCTGCCGTCGGGGAAGCATAGCCCCCCCGTCGGGGAAGACGATAAATTTTGTCGGGGAACAAACAAATAAAAAAAAAAAATTTACATGTAATATTCGTTTAGCCGCCATATTGTTTGTGTTAACTTTTCATCACAAAAATAACAATAACAATAATAATAATAATAATAATAATTCAATGAGACTAATTAAAAATAATTTGCGTTCGGTTATGACAAATGCTCATTTAGATAGCCTCATGATGGTTGGAATACATCGTGATAGGTGAAGCAAACTCGACCATGACAGCGTGGTTGACAGATTTCATGCAAAATTTCCAAAATATAGAATTTCACTTTTAAGAATGAGGATTTGAAAATAAATTAGATTTGTTTCTTGCTTTATTCAAAATGTTTTGGTTTTGGAAGCTGATTTCAACATTAGAAAGCATAGCCTACATGAAGTCATATTATAGTAACTCGATGCCTATCAAATAAGTAATAAAAATTCGCCATAATTCATCAAATATCCGTGGCTTCACCGGGTGCCCTAGACGGCCCCCTGGCCCCAAGGCAAGTGAGACTCGATTCGTTCCACTAGCCCCCCACCCCTCGGGCAGATCCTGGCGCCACCACTGTTTTGGTCATTTCTCCATTCACAGGGTCCGTAAGTGCCACAGAACACGTTAGTATGATCCTTAGGTGAAACATAACATAAAAAACAACAGGAAAAACAGTACTGTCGACGAATCGTCAAATTTCGACAAAACCATCAGCTTTGTGATTTTGCTATTTCTCACTTCATCGTTTTCGGCTCAATGATGATGGGAATGAGGATGGTTAGGACGATGTTTATGATAATGGCGATGATAATGATGATGCCTAAAAGGAAACTTGTTTCTTTGCCGTCATCCGCCGCCCCTAAAATCCCGAGAATTAGGGGCGGGGTTTTTTTTCCCAAAATAGTTTCTTTTTTAAGTTTAAAAGATCAAATGAAAACCACATTTTCGTCGATTTTGCCGTAGATCCGTGTCATATGGAAATTTTTACTATTTAAATTTTTAAAAAACAAAAAAAAATATGATCGTTTTCCGTGAAAAAATGACAATCGCACAGTTTTCACGATGTTTCTATGATTTTACGGAAAAAAAAAAAAAAAAAAAATTGTCCACCCGCCCCTGTATTCAAATTTTTACAATGTGACAGCAAACAATTTTTTAGGCCTGATAATGGTGATGATGGTGGTGCAGATGATTACGGTTAAGGATTTATGGTACCCAGGGATTATGTTTATTTGATGGTAAAGATGATGATGAATAGGTGATGATGATGACTTCTGATTTGTACTTACTTTTCTGTACGGTATGTGTTCACATTGTCAACTCAACACTCATTTTACTTCAGCTTGTGTTCACATTGTCCCGATGTTCTCATTTAAAACGTCCTTAACAACATGGGTTTATTTTTCTTTCAGGTTAGCTTTCGAAGGCCCGTCAGAGCTTTTCTAACTCAAGCCCACATGGATGGTTCAATGGAACGTAATACATTACCTGCTATCATTGAGCTCCTGGATTGGAGCATCAACAACAGACCCAGCAAGAGTCGGCACAGTCTCAAAAAATCTAAAAAGTGCACTCTGAAACAAGCAAAATTAGAAACTAGTCAAACAATATATTTTATAATGAAGTGCTTATCAGTAATCTTCTATAACCTGTATACCAATTTAACACTTTATCAGTATAAAGATAATTTGGAAAATGTAAACTAATGAGAATTGATATTAAAACTATTATTTATTATGATAATAATAATAATAATTAATATTACTTTTATTATAATTGTTTTTATTGTTTTCATCTCATTTTAATTAGACTGATCTCACCAAAACATAAAAACAACTTACAACCTAAGGAAGGCTCTCTGCAACCAAACGCCAACCCATGGGGTATCATAGGCTACGGTATATTTGTTAAGACATACCACAATAATTCACTCATTTCAGTCATAAAAATGCAAATAAACATAATCCCTGGGTACCATAAGTTAAAACTCATCAGGAAAATGACTATAGGTCAAAAAGTGGTCGTTTATTTGAAAAAAAAAATGATACTGTATCTCTGACCAAGCCAACTGCATAGTTACCAACTGTCTCGCATCGTGCGGGACGGTCCCGCATTTCAAAGTGATTTTGAATGAAACACGCATTTTGCAGAAATACATGCGTGATCCTCAGTTTGTCACGCACTTAACACAAGTCTAGTTAAGTCTAGATAACGATTTATCACAAATTCAGGGGAAAATGTATTTCAAATTATAAGAAATTGGTTGTATTAAAACTACAAAAAACGGTGATGCAGTAACTTGAGTCATGAGAGAGTACAGTATTTCCTTGAAGGCCCTACTTATTTCACTAACGAGTTACTAAAAATTGATCAGTAATGAAATGTTTGTGTAGATCTACATAGTTCGGGTGCTCAAATTAAACATAGGCCTACATTGAAACTCAAATTGGCTTTATGAATAATATTTTTGCTTTTGTACCTATATTACCAACAAACACTCCCTGAAATCGTTTTATAACAGCTTAAAAATGCTCAGATCGTCGGAGCGGCGGGGGGAGAGTGTGGTTACCCTGTCACTTGCCTCCCTCCCCACTCCAGCAAACTAGTATAGTCACACACGCACTTTAAATCTCTCAGGTTGGTAACTATGCAATGCATTTCTTCATTATGTAATGGGAAAAAAATATTCAGTGCATGATTTCTTTCCAATGATACCACATAATACTATGTTTGACCAGATGCGTCCGCCATCTTGTTTTCCAAGATGGCGGCCAGTTAACCTTCTCGAAAAAAATTGGCAACAACGTTTTTCTTGTTCTGGCGAGTACAGTACTAATTAACAAATAAGTTAACTACTTCCATTGAAGTCACATTTGTGACAATTGTTTTTTTTTCTTTATTTCCTTTTATTTCGTTATTTCGTTTTGTACAGAACTATATTATTACGAAAAATGCGTCTAATAGGCCTAAAGTAAATTAGGCCTATATACCGTCAGCGCCAAAAAAGAGTGTTAATATTATTTTTTTTATTGTTAATTCTGAACTCGCCAAACTAGGCCTGTGGTTGAAGTACAGGTCTTCCTCCAATTAAAAACCCCTTTTGGGACGGCGTTTTAGTGGTCTTTACCATCTTTGGTCTCTAATTATAATTCCTCTATGAAGACCTTCACTATGATTCTTAATAATCCACATTAAGTCCACTGATGGCGCCAATACTAGTGATTTTTCTAAGACTTTTTTTCTAAAAAGTTGTTTGATGAAAAACTGAGCAACAGTGAACGAGATACAAATTTTTGAATATTTAAAAACTGGAAGGAAAAGGGGTGTAACCACCCATTTTTTCACCTTATTCTCCCAGTTTTTAAATATTCAAAATCTGTATCTCATTCACCGTTGCTCAGTTTTTGATAAAACTATTTTTTCGGTCTTTGAAAAATCAGTTCTACAACATATCAAATTTATTTTTTCCTCCGGAGCCTGACTTTAAATCTTTGTCACGAATGGCAAGTATCATCTTATACTCTGTATTATTTTGATGTGTATAGTCATTTTATTTAATATTTTCTTTAACCTTAATTAATTCATTCATCACCACATCACTGTACAGTATATGTATTCATTATTTGAAGGATTGGGTCTGCAAGGGGACACCCTCTTAATCCTCCAGCACCTTCATTAACTTGAGTTTGTATTTGATTGATTTTTACTGTTTATTACGGTAATTTTCCAAAAAATATAGGAGACGTATGCCCTTTACGCCCCCTTTAATTCCGCCACTACATTGTGTTTGAATGTTTTATTCCATCAGTCAAAAAAAGTATGTGCTATTAAACATATATAACTGATACTGTTAATTTAACGCAATATGGTGTAGTCGTACTCGTAGTGCATGTTCAAGTTACTTTAACGAGTTTACAGAAAAAGGCACTTCATGCTATACCTTGGTCGAAGTACAATGTTTTAATTGTGGTCAATAACAAATAACATGAGCAGTATTTTAAGGAAATGAAAAATGGCAAATCTGAAAAATTTAAATCGTTGTACAGACAGGACCTTCCGTCAGCTCAGTGTCGGATCCATAAAATTCGAAATACTGGGGCTGTATGTATCACCCACTAATGTAGACAGATTTCTATCACCACACCAGCTGGTGGTGGAGCCGGCGGGCGGGGGGGGGGAGGTTTAGCCAGGACTGGCCGTCGG
>NW_022752295.1:348135-351093 GCF_011630105.1 Anneissia japonica
ACCATCGGGGTGAAAACCAAAATTTTTTTCGGGGAGAAAAAATTATATATGTATTTTGTACATATTAGTAGACTCCAAAATAGATTAAACAAGCCCTTAAAACTCCTAAATTATCATATAGTTTTTCGGGAGCTTCGTCCCCCATGGAACACTTTTTCGGGAGATTTTGAAGATTTTTTTCATTGAGCAAATCCTGGCACCATCACTGACCTCAGCTCTACCATGGTTGGCACTGAGGTAAAAAAAGTTACAGTTCTGGCATCTCTAGCTGACGGCCAGAACAATGACACTCTTGAGACTCTCTTTTTACTTGTATGTTAATGTAATGGGAGGGGGGATGAGAAGGGGTATATACACATCTAGATGGGTGGGAAGGGGATGATGGGGGTGCGAAGTTGAAGTGGTAAGGGTGGCTCGATGATAAACTAAGGGGGTGTTAAATAACAAAATAAGGTGATTTGAGGTGATTTTGAACTACTTGAGTGTGATCTATTTTTTGGTAGGACGCGAGTATTTTTGTTTTATGAGGACCTGCGCCCCTTCCTACAACCCGCACCTTCTAGATACACCACTGCATCCATGTTATCTTTATATGATGTATTCATATTAAAATTAATAATATTATTATCAATATTGTAATAATTTTTTAATAATGACAATGATAATGGTGTATAACAATTGGCTAAATTAGCATGTTAAATGAAACAATATAAAATAAAAGTTAACACCCTCATCTTACATCTTTATTTTTATAAAATTGTTCACCTACAAGTACTTCTCTTTTGGCATGCAAGAACATAAAGTTAGTGGGAGAAGCAAAAAAGTAACAAGGAACCAACAAAAAGTGATTCATTCATTTTCAATATTTTACAATAATTGTCTTACAATTTTAAACTACAAAGTACAAACACAGACACAACCACTAGCAACAAACAATAACGGTTGCTTTGTCACCAAAATCGCATAAACAATTCATTAAACAGTTCAAACGCATCACGGATCAGTTCAAACGTTTCATGAACCAATTTAAATGTATTTAAGACTGACTACCTATCCTATGATGTAGGCTAGCAGCAAGTTTGTTTTTCTATGTACAGTACACGATTGTTACAATAATTATAATGTCAGGAATATTTTTTTCCAGTCTCACTCGCATGTCATAATATGTGCACAATTAAACCAGGCCAGAATTATGATTATATCTTATAGTCCTATTTTTCTTGTCCTAATGGCTATAGTACTTGGTCATCTGCCCACCCTGTTACCATACAGTGATAATGCAATAACTACTGCTGATGCTAAGATAAATGTATTATGGTTTTATATACTGAAATACCAAAATACAGATACCACAGTTCTCATCACATTATTCCTTATTTCTTCTCATCAAGAAGACATTAAAATGTAGAGCAATAAAGAAACCAGCAAACAACAACATTGATGCATTGGAAATAACTTAACTGCTTAATAAAATCAATAATAAACAAACATTACAACAAATAATATACATTACAAAAGTATATAGTTGTATAAGTATCTTTGGAAATATCTCTTCTTAAATATAATGAGGGTAAAATTAAAGCTTAAATCAATTTCTATCTAATAAAAAAAAACACAATCTGGAAAAGCATATTTGCAGATACAAACTAAAGTGCTGGACGCCTTGTCCAAAAGGTGAATTCGTACGTTACACAGAGTATGCTTAACATAATTTGTTGCAAGCTGCTTCCAATCAATGCAACAGTTCAATTTATCAGTTAATTAAAATTTCATTAGATTGTTAAAGGGCAAGGGTCACAGACTGATCACTCTGTAAGCAGCATCACCACATATCTTAAGTAAATAAATACATAATATTATCTCATAATAATATCATTTTCATAACCAACCAATATTCATAGCCAACCCCAAATAGGATTTCAGAATTACTCCGATTAAAATAAATAAAACGTTAATAACTAATGTCAATACTTTTTTCAAATGTAATAACAAAATTTAAAATATTTGCATTAAAAAGTTAAAATCAAGTTGATAAACTACTGGTGGGGAATCATTTTATTTGGAATTACATATACATTTACAAAAAGTCACAAAATCTCTGTAAAGTCTAGAAATAGTCCAAGAACATATCAACAATATTATTAACAAAATGAAATAATAATAATAATAATAATAATAATAATAATAATAATAATAATAATAATGTTAATAATCATAATCAATGATATTGATAATAGAATGAAATGACATTGTTAATTTTATAATTTATCATAATGCTGGAAAAAGTCAGAATGTCATTTTTTCAGATGGAACAAATTGTTAATGTAGATTATTTTTTTTAACTATTTATTTCATTTAGGGATTTTTTTATTTAGAAAATCAAATATAAATACCTAATTACATTGGAATGTTCAAAAATTTAATTCAGGGGTTCATTATGTCTCTTGGGAGCTATCTTCCCGAAGACTTACAATATTTATTCATAGGGTAGCTAATGGTCCTCTTCTCATTATTCTCAGGCCACTACTCAAATAGTTTATGGCTTTAGGTTACAAAATCAAAAATTATCCGATACAAAAATTACAATTTGGCAGTGCACAGTACACAAATCATTAGAAATGCTGCGAATCTATGAGTGTAGTACTGACCTAGATGAACTAACAATTGCCAACATTACTCAAACCACTCAAAAATACTTATAGACCTACTGCGCCAAACAATTGCTATGTGTCAAATACAATTGTCAGTATATCTAGATAAGTATTCACTAAAAAGAATGATTTTAAAAACAGAATTTTCAATTTGTTTGATACATGAGCGAGTGAATATTTTCACAATTTAAAAAAATTTCCCCTTATATTTCTTTTCATAACTTAAAAATTGATTGTTTTTGTTTCCAGAATTTTGGCCAAATGGAATGCATTAAAACAAAATTTCAATGCAATTGGAATTGAAGAT
>NW_022752295.1:351106-380359 GCF_011630105.1 Anneissia japonica
AGCAAAGTAAAAAACAAAGCTAAATGGTTACTGACTTATATGAATTTGTTTATGTCTAAAAAGAGTAGAAATCACACACAAAAAAGTTGTTTCAGAGACATAAAACATGTAATTGAATATCTAAGCCCTTTTTTTAGTAATAAATGGGTTTTTTTTGTATATTTTATGGACACTACATGTACTACTCTACTTGGTCCTGATGTCTAGTTATTTCTAAGTACCTACATAATATGTATGTACATATGCATCCATATAAATAATGTTAATAATATATCTGTGAAAATCCATATTACCATGCATGTATATATCATACATATATATAATGTTATATGTATGTATATACACATACATTTAAATATATACATATGAGAGTACACATGAAACATGTATGTGCATGCGCACACATTATGTGCATAAAATCACATTAACACGTAGATAAATTTGAGTGCAATGCATTACCCTGCTTGGTTATTTTCATTTTTTCTTTGTTTTAACACACAATGATATTCATAAATTATGCCAAAAAGTCACGCCACAAATTTTACAGAAGTGCAGAAGATTAGATCCCCTTTGGAACCACAGTCTGCCAATAACAAACATGCTACATAAAAATGGCGCTACATCAAATGGTGCTACATCACATTTAACATCTAATTAAACTGCTAATTTACTGCTTATCTATTATTACTCACAAAATTACTTTACAAGACCTTTTTATGGAAAGTCCAGACGATTTTATATTGCAAAATGGCGCATAATTTACACTTCATTAGATTTTTGTTCAACTCACAATAAGTTTTTGTATAAAAGAAACATTTTTTCAGAATTCGTTTTTGAATTTCATACTGACAGAGAAAAGAAGAATGGCCAATATATTTACCCAGATTTTTGCATTCAAGTAAAGTAATTAAATATAATGTTTGTAGGATGTAACAAATATTTAAGTTTCCACTCTTTACTTGATAAACTGATTTGGAATTTAAGATGGACCAGTATTTTAGACTTTAAAATTTCATTCTAAATAAATTAAAGATACTCTGTGTTGACAATTTCTTTTGAGTATATACTATTGCAATATGCTGATATATTTTTGGAATATTTACATGCTACTGGAAACACTAACGAATGTAAGAGCATAGGCTAGTTATTCACATCAAAGTTAACCATTCTAGGGCAATTAACTTGATATTTCCAGTGACCCTGACATTGGGGCAGTTGTCTTTCAGAGGGCTACTATCTTATAGCTACTCTGGAAAGGCTACTGTTTTGTGGGTAATCTGGTGAAGGTTTATATTTTTGGGTTATGAGGGCTACTGTTATGTGGCTACCTCATGAAAAATATTGATTTGAGGCTACCCTGGAAGGACTGCCAATTTTGTGGCTACCCTGGTGGGAATACTGTTTTGTGGCTATCCTGAAAAGCTTTACACCAGCTCACAATATACTGTAATAAGCACTATAGTAGGACTTAAAATGTATGACATTTAAGACTGTTGATTCACTTCAACAATTTCTAACTCTGCAGATGTGCCCATACCTTTGCATCATTATATTTTTTAATAATAATACACATTGTGCATTAAAGACGAGTGCAACATCAGTTCCACTTTAGACTTCTGCTATATAAAAGCAGCAAACATCATCACAAGTGTTAAACTCATTGTTACGCATGTTCTTTTTAGTCTCCATTTTCCCTGTCAGCAAATATTCCGTTCCCCTTCACTCATTCGATAATAGTTTTAGAAATGCTTTCTTCAATCACCATGCCTTTGGTATGTTTAGCGTCCTCTATAGTTTCAGAATGTTCACTTTGGTCAGTGTACAGGTTTCAGAGCAGTTTCTTTCCTCTTGCAAAATCTGTCCTTGCATCATTGCACTTTTTTTGCAACATCATTTCATAGATTTAAACCATCAACACTGTTGCTTATCACTTTCCCTGTCACTTTACTCTCGGAGACATTTCCAATAATTTAAAGAAGTTATCAATAAATGTTTCTCTGTAAATCATAGGAAATAGTTTGTTCATTTTTTTAATTATAATCAAATAAATATTAATTCTTGTGCCATATTTCGAGACAGGAACTGTAGAAATAATTTTCTTGGAATATACTCATTATCTGCAAATTTTAAATTTGTTTGCATCAAGGATTTCCAACAATGATAAATAGCAGAGCATTGTTGACTACTGCAGTTAGTTATTGAAGTCATGTGCGTGTTTAAAATATTTGTACATCCTCATCCACGCAAGTGTTGTTGGCACATTCTCTATATAACCATTGGCACTATAATCATTTATATTTTGTTTGTTGAGTTCAAAGTTCAGAGGTAGCCTAGGTCAAGTGCATGATGTAATGCAGCCAAATCCGAATGACTTGAAATTCTCCAAAATGGAAAGTCGAGCTGAGGAAAAGAAGATCAAAGAAAATGTTATAATTTAAAGGGAGAACATACTTAGTAAAGATAAATATGTGTAATACAAGGAAATATTGATTATACAAAATTCAAATGATATTCATAACTTATATTTTATTAGCTTTAGAAAGGTAACTTATTTGAAATATTAGTTCCTAATTCAAAAGCAACAATAGAAATTGTGTATTAACATAACTGAGGAAAAGCAGCTGCAGCACAGATTTTACAAGTTATGCATGACTGAACACAAAGTGAAACATTACAAAATAATATGCTTTTAAGAAACCAATTCTAAACATACTGAAAGTTTTATAACAATGTATCAAAACATACTCAATCATTTGTGTTTTTCTTTAGAATATTAACGTTGTCATCATACAATCATTATTGGAATGACACAATAGAGTCCAGTAAGTCAGCATGTAGGTCTGGAAAAAGTGTGAGTACTTACTGACTTGGCTGCTTGTTCTTCATCTCGTCCATCCCCTATTGCCACATATGTTACTTTACGACCAAATCTTGATACAATCCTTTCAAAGCAGCTCTCTTTACCAATCTTAGTTGCACTATAAATATTCTCAATAGGGAACACACCCCCTAGTCCATACAGAAGAACTTTCGCAACGGCTGGCACCAGTTGAGTTGTTGTCACTAATACATTTGTACAGTTTTTCCTGCAAAATTAAAGGTATGTATCTGTTTTAACACAGTTCTGTGAATAAATACAAAGAATTTACAGAAATTTGTTGTCATTAATTGGAGTTACATTGAAACATCTTTGAATGGCCAACATGCTATATTCAAGTTTACTATAGCTTATTAAACACTATATTATTATTCTTAATCAATTTCTTTATGGTTCTGCTTTATGAATGCAATGCACATGTTGGTGGTGTGTTAACTGATTAAAAAAGTTAATGTCAAAACAATAAAAAAGAAGTATAGTAATTACCAAGTGCAAACAGATTTGTACATACCTTGATGCAACAATTGAGAGTGATTTTAAAGCTAGGCTAAGCCAGGAGTCTGTCATGCCTTCTATTTCAGCTCTAAGTTGCAGCCATGTTTCCCTTTTCTGTGGTCCAAGTAAGCCTGTTTAAAAAACAAGAAAATTTTAATAGACAGTATATGTTTCATGGATCAAAACTTGCAAAAAGTAGAGACACTCTAATCATCTCATTCTTCTGTGACTCGTTTCTATGTACGTAATGTGCAAAAATTGGAAGAGTAGAGGGTTGATGTAAGTGCTCAGTGTTATCTATGTACTTTTGGCAATTCTGTACCAAAAAAAAAGAGAAAGCACCAATTAGTTTAGTTGATGTGTTTAGTGAAAATCCTTTGTAAGAAGAGACACTATTATATTAAATTCTTATGCACCTCCTGTGTTGTTCTTGTAGCTTGCATACATTTCCTTTATTCTTCTATATCTGAAGGCTAGTTTTCTCATCCAGTCTACACCTCCACGAACTCCTGTTGCTAAACATAAATTTGCACTTGTAGCGGCTGCATGAAATCCATCTGTTTGGAAGTTATAATTCCTATTTGAATAAAAAGAGAAACATTATTTATTATAAAATTATGTATCTGCAAGAAAATATATCCATATATAAATTGCATGGAAGAAAAGTTACAAAAACAAGAAGATATGTGAATGTAAATAATAAATATATAGAAAATTATAAATTTGTGGTAGGAAATACCTATATTCGAACCATAAATGCATCAATTTATGTAAACTCATGCATAGAAATGTACCAATAAAGTATATATCAATAAAAGTACCATATATTAGGAAATTTATCTATATAACCATAAAAATTGTTTTCTTACGATAATTCTTGACCATTATCGTCTGATGCTACATCATCTATGTGAACCTGATCACATTCCTGAAAGACAGAAGAATGACAAAATATATATAATTACAACAGAAATTATATTAATAAAATTAATGAAATGATGAGGATAATGACAACAATAATATAGATAATGACGATTTTGTCGATAACCAATCACTTTAGTCAATAAATTAATGTGTCAGTGAGTCAATCAATCAATCAACCCATCAATCAATCAGCGGTTATTGAAATGATTCATATTTGTTCAAACAAATTGAGTATCTTTTTACATCACTGATATGTACACCATACTAAGAATAGAATGAAAATACAAACACAGAGGTTAAGATGATTAGCAGGGGGGGCAACACCTGTCTTAGGGATGGCTACCACTATCACCATACCAAAATGATTGTGATGAACATGCTTGTCCACATCGCATCTAATCTCTTTACGCCAAATTGTGGAGATTGACAAAAATACCAGGATGTGTTGTGATCAATACTTAGCAATTAAATTATTGTATAACAATTTCTTGCACCGGCTGATTATAATCATACGAAATTATGAAACAACCTCAAAGATAGTGACAAGCCATCATGATTCTATATTTTAAACTTTATTAATTCGTCTTCAGGAATGACTTAAATACCTTATTTATTGATCATTATAATTAATAATACCCTAATTGATTAAAATCCTTATTAGTACAGGAGACAAACTCCTTGAGAGACTCATTCCAAATATTGTTCGAATAACAAAAAAGTTTTATATTACTAACACTTGCCCTGACCTTGGAAATCTATTTTCTTTGTTTAAACCTCACTCCAAAATTTAAGTTCAATGCTAGGAACAACAAAGAACAAAAAATATAAATTGATGGTATTTTGTTGCATGGTGGATTCTGCAGTTCCAGTTGTTGAAATCCTGTATTTACTGCAATGAGTTCTGCCTGCAAATGCAACCAATAAGTGGGTTTGCATGATTAACTTTAATTACCCAATTTACCTCATAAAGGGACTTTTTTCATGACCTAACCACCGAATATTTTGATTTTTTATGTTCATTGATTACTCCAAACAAAAGGAACATGACACCTGAGAATGGTAATAGCTTATTGGCACATAAATTAACCAATCAGGGACCAGACTGCACTGACAGTGGATAAAAACTAGAGGATCAAATTTACAAACTTTTAACAATGAATTCTTAGCTGGTCATATCATATGAAAATACTAGACCAATATAAAGTTATAGCCGAATGCGATGATGGTTGTACAGTGCGCAATGCCGTATACCCGCATGATAGCAAGCAGTTAAAATCACGGCATGGGATTCTTCAGGTAAAAATCACGCCAACATGCCTTCAGCAACAACTCCATAAAATGGAAAACTGAGAAGAAATGTATCCAATCTGACAGAATTGACACCTTAACGATGAAATTGAGATCTAGATGTAGGTCAACTCAAAACTTAGATATCTTAATATCTTCTTAGAACTGTACTTCTACATGTTGAAAATACACTAACCACAAATGAATAACCATTAATTTTCCACTGAGGGGGGGGGGGGGGAGAGACAGATTATTCTTAGAAGAGTAGTACCAACCACTGTATCAATTACAGGTATATTATGCTTTCCTCCACCAATAATTTTTATTTCACAGAAAAGAGCTACCGTATGTCATAATTATAGGGTTAAAGAAAAATGGTGACCAATTTTGCATACAGTATACTGTATATTAAAATTAAATATAATACTTATATTTTCTTAATTAATTACAATGATGATTAATTAGCGATTACTAAAGAAATCCCATTCTAATTATTTTAGGTTTGATCTTGGTTAATTTATCCAAATTATATAGATGGAATTAATATGATTGACAAACGCTGCAACCTTTTAATTGGCAGAGCTTGTAAGTGTCGGACAGATTTTTCTCTTGCTGCAAAAAGAGCAGTGCCAGCGGGCAACGAATTCCCTAAATTTAGACAGCAAACACAGCCAGTGATGAAAAAAAAATTGGTCGATAATTATCACTTTCATTCAATTCATAAAGTGAGTCTTTATGGAATGACGTGGTAATTTGCTCGCAGAAATGAAAAAATGTTCCAGCTAATAGGCATGTGGGCTTGGCCAAAGTTGTGGTTCACAACTCGCCCTGCGGGTGTTTCTTTTTCATCTACAGCTGACAAGTCAAATTCCTGTCGAAACAAGCGAGCCATTGCAGGCTTCAGAACTTCACCGCGTTCTCTACAAGCCCCCGCAGGTCGCTAATTCTACAGAAAGGTGAGCAGAGGTTAAACTAAACAAGCTAAGCAGAGACTGTTTTTGCACCATTTCTATCAATTAATGATGCCTAGTTGCCTTATCATACACTACTCATATTCACTCTTATTCAGTGCACAACAGCCAATTCTACAGCCTCTTAACTATGTCTCGTACACTTCACTGAACACCAGCTGAAAATTAGGGGCAAATATTTCGTCCTAGACAAGATAATATGTAAAATGACATTAGGCCAGCCTCCTTGGTTGTATTAGCTATGGCCCAAGGCATATTGTTTCACCCCTGTTGCCTTGCTTTTCAATCTAACAAGCAACTCAAGGAGAAAATTCAATTGGTCACAATGAATTCATGCATTATGGGTAAATTGGGAAAATCCATTGGATAAACCATCGTTAATGAATATAAAAACAAAACTAATTTAGAAGATAAAGGTGTTTATTATGTTTTATTATAAGCATGCTATGTGGTATCTTGGAAACTGCCAAACACAGTAAGAATCCTACAGATATCATGCACAGAATATTATGAATTTGACAAAAGAAGACTTTAATGAAGATTTATAGACCTAACAATAACATGTATTGGAAACATGAATAAAACTGTCTCATAAAACAATTACTTAGTGGCCTGAAAACTTTGGCTTACTCTCCTTTAGGATTACATAAAAGAATGAGCCTTCATCAGATGGAGAAGGCCTAATAAATGTTGATTGAAACCATGAAATGCTATTTTACTTGATCTCCACATGTCTGCAAAGTCGTCCAACAATCTTTTATTAACTTAACCTTACTCATTAAGTTGTTCATCCACAATTTCAATTGTCTGAACAATCACATACTAATCTGCTGCCCTCTAGTGTTAACTAAATCAACAGCATTGGGAATCAAAGTACAGTACATGAATATGGCTGATATTGTATTTTTATAATCATTTTTTGTGATTGTAAGTTGCTTGGCACTGTAACGGTAATTGAAATACATAAGTGTGCAAATCTAATTTTAAACTTATTTTATAAATAGTGTTATTGAATTTCCGATTCAATTACATATTCTGGGTCATCGATCAAGGTCTTTTTTGAAGTTGTGTCATAAACCTATTATCACTTTATTGACCAAAGAAGGTTTGACATTGGCTTGAACCAAAGTTTCTTTTTATTCATTTCATAATGTTACATAAGATACATAGGCAAAAACAGAATATGAACCACCAACATTTCGATTACAAGTGAATTCATTGATTCTCCCTACCACAAGAATGTAGTTGAAATGATTTTCTGGCAAAAAGATAATCTTTTGGAAATTTATCAATAATAATAAATATTTATAGGGTCTGCTCTTACAATAAAAGTATCTTAAGTCATGCAACAACGATGCAAGATAAAGAAACAAAGGAAAAGACACTATGAACTTTAAGGTCTGCTTAAATTCAACAACCATTATTTCCAGGAAATTAAGGGAAGCTTGCTAGATTAAAACTCAAAAATGTAAATTTAATAATATGGCAGTATCTAAGCTAAACAAAAAGTCTATTAAAACACAATTTTTGTTCACTCTAATGAAAAATCATTAAATTTTTACAGCTAGTTGTTGGTGACATCATGACTTAACACTTTCATTAAATTTACATAATAAAAAACTTTTCTGATTTATGAAAATTGGTTAAAAACATTGCCTTGTTAATAAGTCTATATTAGGCAATGAAGATATTTGAGAATAGAATGCACACAACACCCAAGCTCACCCTGGAAGGCGGAATATGATTGATAGTCATTCAAAGTCGGCATAGCTTCAATGAACAACATCAGGCATGATTATCAACAGAAATTCAAATATAGTTTTTTCACCAACGCTTTCCCTCTTAATTTATCACTCACTCCTCTTCTGTAATGCTCATTTCACCGCCCACATCATCATTCATTTATCTTTGTTGGAATGTATTTCATAAACCCTGGCAAATTACTGGCTATTATTTAAAACACCCCCTCACTTCATAAGACATTTAGCTAATAATACTCAATAGGTAACTTTCACCTTAATTTTTCATATTAATCAAAATGTTGAGTATTTATTGCTGGGTGTAAATCAAATTTTAAATATACTGTAAATCAAACACAAATTTCTACTAAAACAAAAAAATTCTTTCACAATATATAGATATTTATTTAAGAACTATATTTCAAGAGAGTGACCATCTAGGATTTAGGGAACTTGTAATTGTGAAGACTGCCATGCATGAGTGAATTCAGCTCAGGTTTACACCTCATGTGAAGAAGTCTCTGCTGAATCAGCCGCAAAAATATTTTTCATATTCCAATGTATATTGATTTGATTGTTGTTATGTTTTGATACAATTCACTTACCTCTAAATCATTGAAAAACAGATGAGTATCAGCAAGGTTAAAGATCATCTCTTCCATTCGCAAACCAAGAGATACCGAAGATGGCGCATCCTAACATAAAGATAAAAATATAAAAACTTAGTATTATTTCATTTGTCCCTTTAATTCCACATTCTTGATACAAATTTTGATAAAAACATAACAATCATGGAACATTGACCAACACGAATACATTCAATGAATTACGATTTGGGTGGGAACTGAACGTCTCCATATTTGGTGTCATATCACAAGACCATGCAAGTGATTTCAATTTCATCACTTCATTTGATTTCTTGGCTAAAAAACTTTCCTTCCTTAATATTATATTTGTCTATTACATCAATTAGACCTAACATATAATTTTTCTTCTCTTTTTATGAATAAATATTAATCTGTTAATAGTCATTGGTATAATTATCACCTGAGAATGAGTAAAAGCAAAGGATTGCAAGCAAATTCTAATCTACACCTTTAACGCCTAATCATTCGTCCATTACTCAACACATCTCCCTAGGTTCCTAATTACCGCTATTCTTCCACATAAAGTAAAACATCAATCATTCACTCCATTGTATTCCTTTCATCTGCATGCACCTTCCATTCCTACCTACATCTGGTCATTGACCCAGTCCTATATCTGCTCATCAAATATATTAAAATTCACAACAATATCCTGCTCTCGGCTACCACTATTCTCCTGATTTGTCTATTGCTGAATATTGTTATACTGTATATTATTAGTCTAGAGTACCTTATATTCATTTATTATTTCTCATAATAGTAACTGAAGAATTCATATAATAGTATTATAGATGTACGGAGCTTGAAAAAAAGTTAATCATTAATTTGATTAGATAAATAAATGGAATGGCATCATATAATTATCAGAATTAAATATGTTGCCTATCATCCACTTGGCTGTAAATGATATGTTTATATTAAATCATTCCAATTCCAAAACAAACATATATACAAGGTGCTGATCAGTATTTTTTCCACCAAACTATTACTGACTTATTAAGTTTCCATTTAAAATAAAACATTTTACCAATAAAAATACATCAACATTCCTGATGGAACAAATGGTTGTAGAACATGTCAATCAAATGTAATTTGTATCTCTCTCCTTTTTGCTGGTATCTTTGCCAGATTGATTGTAGGCTACTCATTTTGTGTTTATGATTGTTCTTTGTTATTTGTGCAGTTAATACATTTTTTCAAATCTAAGTCTATTTTATTCAATCATATTCATATCCATTCATGATTATCTACCTATTGTGTTCACTTCTTACCAAGCATACAAGGTCATTTTTTTTTTTCATTTTTAAAGTAGAATGCAGATTTAGGAGCTGACACACAAATGATACATTAATACATTACATAATGTAGAAATTTGCTACTAAAGTAGAATAAAAAGAAAAATAAAATATTATACAGCGTTTAGTGTCATCCCCTCACAACCATCGAATCAAGACCAACTTTTTAATTTTAAGTTAAAATTTTACACAAATTATCCAATGAGTTTTAAGGAATTCTGTTGGTAGCTTAACTAAGATGGAGCAATTATGAAAACAAATATATAAACAATAAATTTTCTATCAGTTTTATTAGCACCAAAAAACAATGTTATTTGAGCGTTTTAACTGTTTGTTCTTATTGCTGGCTGGAAACAAGTCATGTTTTACATAGCCAATAAATAAATAAATAAAATATATAGAAAATATCCACTATTACATCTGAGTGTTTATCTAAAATACAAATTAAAGATTGTATGCTAAGGAGAGCATGGCATTTCATACATGTGGACCAACGTCAACATATTTTTGCTTGTTCGATTGTTATTAAGATATGACGCTGACATTAATGGCAGAACTCAAAATTCAGTCAACATCATTAGTGCCTTGTTATTCTCGGCAATATAAGGCAATCTGTTGGTAGCTTAGATTTGTGGGTGGGACCTCAAAATACATGAAAGAATTCCAGACAATTTGCAATTAAGCTTAATTTCAAATAATGATCCAGTAATTAAATATTTTGTTGGAGAGAAAGAGAAATAAAATTCATTGATGAATGAGTTTAAAATATTTATCAATGCCATTTTATAGTTTCTGTTATAATTATAATTCTGACCAAATTTTGATTTATTTATTCCAAACTTCCTTGAAAGGTTACTGTGTTTATCCTGAAATCCTTGGCACCAACTTGAAATGTCCATTTCCTGGTACTGTAGATATGGCCATCAGCTGATTGTGCTTTGTTTTGTTCAAAATTCACAACAAAAAAATAAAAAAAAAATCAGGCAAATGTCAAGTAAAACTCATTGTTTTAATAATTTGTTTTTAATACTAAGCCGTTGTTGCTTTGTCCTTTTTAAAATTTAATTTTCATCACTGGGTTTACTTATGGGACATTAAACTTAACTATCATTATGACAAAATAGCATATGAGCATTAACATGGGTGGCTAATGTGGTGGGTGCTGATGTTGGGAGGGGGCCATGATGAAAAAGTAGGAGCCCTATCAGGGAAATGGAGGTGATTTTTAAATAATAGAGTGTAATATGAACATTACAGTTTTTAAAAACATGAACTCAAACATGTGTAACAGAAGGCACAAAAACCATCCACTACAAAATGTTTTTACATTCCTGGAATGATTAATATTTATTTATTCATCTATTAAATGACTTGAAATCGCATCAAATAGCTTGGCGTACTTTCAATTACAGGGTGAACTGTGTAAATGTTGGTAGTACATGCAAATGTTTCAACCTCATGAACTCAAAATTAGGAAGACGAAACGTGGGCTAGTGAATGCCACTCCAGAAATTTTGTTAAAAATCCAAGTCTCACGCATGCTTTCTGAAAACATTTTGTTTTGAGGGATCTTCGAGTTGTTAGTAATTATTGTCTATGCCTACTGTTATTAGATTATGATTGTTTTTTCATCAGAAAGCCATTTTACTCCGTCATCATTGATAAAATTGGCGCATAATGACAAATATTTTCACACAATACATACTGAAAGAGCTACTACTAGCTTTTTAAAAGGGTTTTAAACTTTTTTTTTAATTCAGGAGGAATTTATAAGATCAAGACTTTGTATGAAAATTCAGAAGACTCCTGATTGAATAGGAGAGTTGAAACGTCCGTTGCTGAGATGAGATTATACTGCAGTTGCTGGTATTTGCAACTGTCCTAATCTATAGGATATCCACAACAAGGAAACATTGACCTATGACATTTTTACATCATACTATGTAGGATGTAGTTTTTAAATTATTTTATCGGAATGCGAAGATGACGATATGTAGACCTTTAGAGGAAACAATGCTTAAAACAACAAGCCTACAAAATTACCATATTATGTTTCAAAGTTTAGGCCTACTACAAATCAAATTCTTCTAGTTTAGTTAAAATTAACTTCCTTCACAATTCCGAGATTACCTGTTGTTACTGTCAATAAACAATTCAAGATGGTATTCTTTGCCTAAAGCTTCAATTAAATCATTTTTGGTATGATGATTTGAAGATAGAGCACCATACAAAAATCACTTTTCCTGCACAACACTTTCCGCCCTGGGCAAAGTTACCATGGAGACGAAGGTTCATGAATCAAACTCAAAGGTCACAGTGCACATGTCTCTTAGGTCAAAGCTGTCAGTACAGAATGATTTGGAATGTAGGTCAGTTTATAACCTCAACTGTCAAAAATGATGACAACAATATAAGAAGAATATATAAAGATTAAAAATCTACAAAAAAATTTAATAAATAAGTATACAAAATATAGGCCTATACCTAACTATATCACAGTACCTGGATATTAAGATTCATGATTTATCAGTTGAAGGTGCATTATATGGGGGTGAAAGCTTCTACTACAATAAAAACATTCAGAAATATACAATGAATCAGTAAGAAGCCGAGAGCCTACGTTCCTCCTGAGCCATTCTCATGGGGCTACTAAAGTCAAAAGTTTAAACCCATTAATACTATTTTGCTTCTTTTTGTAAATCTATTCTCCGTCACTTCAAAGTTTCCAACAAAATTTGTTATTTTAATACAGAGAATATTGTTTTTATGGAAATGCCTACATTGATGTTATTATATTTATATTTTTGTATTTAAAGAGATAATGCAATTATTTTATGTTTATGGGATAAAATCATTAACAGTACAAAGATCTCAATCAAAGCTTTATACATATTTCCATTTATAAAATAGGTCTACTTATTCTATTGTGTTCCATTTACAACAATGGGATGGTAGCAGTAAGACCGGAAAGCTCAGATTCTATATATATATATATATAATAATATTATATCTGTTCATTTCTATCTGAGGATATAAAACTAGAAGAGGGAATGAGACATTTGCATCTGAAAAACAGGAGCCTTTATAAGTAGGCTTATAATAACCAATGTTTATTATACACCTACATTTACATTTACATGTACATACAAAATACAGTACTGTGCAGTACAGTTTCCATATGGTAGCATTCTTGACCAAATTGATGCAATAAATTGTCAAATCATGTTTTTTGGTATCATGTGACCCGAATACTGAGTGACACCATGGTGACACGCAGCAGATGACTGTTTCAACTTCTTAAACGTCAATCAAATATCATAGCCATGGTGATGAAAGTGTTTTAGGAGCATCAGCATTCCGTCATGTTACAAAAAAGAAAATGAAAGAAATTAAGGAGACGAAAAAAACTACTCAAGGTGTATGGAGAAGGAATACCACTGGCATGATGAACAGTTTGGATGTTTGAAGAATTTTTTTTAGCAGACTTAAAAGCAACATACAAATGATATTATATAGTACATACAAGTTGAAAGATATTTTACTTGTTAAGAAATTTGTTAAAATAAGAAAAAGAGATTATGCTATGCATCTGGAATGTTTATTATTAAAGTTATAAAAATTAGAGTAGATTTTAAGAAAGTAAATAACATTAATAATAGTAGGAATATAGTCATTTTCTCATAATGGGTATTTATTATGCTATACAATATATTAACACAGAACATAATTACTATCGTTACTGACATGAAACTACCATAGTCGATAAATAACCAATATCATTGTTTTATTTGCAACACAGAGAGCTGAGCAGAGATTTCGTTTGGAAAAGTCCATCTCAATTTACACAGAATGTATCTACTTTCACAACACTGGACACAAAGCACTACTACTAGTTACAACTACAGTATTAATACACATCTTTGATATGGTTATTAGCTGTGTCATTCAACATTATCATGCCTACCAACCAATAGAGTTCATAAGGCTATATCTATAGACTTGATTCTTACATCCTTTTTGAGATAAACTATATTTTAAAAAAATTTATGGAACTTAGTAAATATTTTTTTTCTATAAAAAAATAAAGTTTAAGAAATTATTATTTTTTTCTCCAAAATATCAATCATGATCATGATGAATATGTCATAATTAAATTATATTATTTATAGAATTCACAGAAACTTAACCTTGAAAAAAAGAGAGTAAGAACTTATACATGTTCCAAGAATTCCAATTTAAATTATCTCCACATTTGTGTTTAACTGCATTCTAAATTTTGAAGAATGATGCATTATAGTAATAGCTTATTAAATATATAATATTCACTGGTAAACACTAATTTATCTTTTATAGTACTAAATATTGTTCATTAAATGGGATATTAACACTGAACCAATTTTTTAAAACAAAATATAAACGGATTTTAGTGTATCAAGGTTGGGAAAAATTACAGCGAAATAATATTGTAGTAGGGCATGGAGTACAGAGTCAGACAAATGCCATTTACTGCGGCTGCATGCTGTTCGTAGGTCAGAAGAGGTGTCTGTGCTACTGGGTACGCTACAGGAACCAGCTGGTTGCAAAATACTGCCAATAGGGGCATGCAGTGGACCAGCACTCTTATCAAAAACAACACCTACTTGTTAGATTGAGCGGTGATGTGCTAGGCCAAGGTACCACATTAATCAAACCATTGTTAGGTCAACAAAACAACCTGTTCATTGTTCAACACAAGAACTACACCCCAAAAAAATCTAATTTTTCTTAAAGAATTGATGTCTTTTTGATCTTATCAAAACTTTGCTTCAAGAATTTTAGATTTAAAATCTGAAAAACACCTAATTCCTTACACTATTCCGGAATTCCAACTATGGTATAAAGAAAGTTGTTTTTAGCTCCAGTTTATACAATAAAAAGTGAGGAATGGTGTGTATATCTGGACAAAAACATGGTACTATAATTATATTTTTAAAATTACAGTAAATTAATTTACTTTTCTTTTATCATTATTTGTATGTTAATAATAGTAATACATTTATGTACTTACAGTGCTTTCATATAAATGAATTTGAATCATTTATTTTTATTTTATTTGGTTTATTTAATTTGTTTTTTTTAATTTTTACAAGAACTTTATAATCAAACACTGAAAACAATTAAAAATATATATTCTTTCGTTTAAACTTGAGTGCTTTAACTACGCATTGTACCTTTACTAGTTCTGTAATAATTTTCTACTGGTTTCTCAAGAATAATTGAAAGGATTAGTCTTAAAAAGAGCTGTCGGTCAATAATTGCATTTTAATAGACCACTAACACCTTGTAAGTCCTTAACTACGCTTTCCCTGCTTCTAAACCCACGATAATAACGCCTGATTTACGCGTACCTTGCAAGTTAGAAGATCCATCGTCATGCCTACATCTTTGTTGTGTGCGAAAGAGTAATGGTAAGCATAGCTCGTTGAAAGTTAGATTTATCAGTATACTTAAAGTAGCTATTTCTCAGACTATAGCAATGAGAAGTATAATTGCTTTTCATTTGCTTTGATTATTTAAATGCGTAGAAACTGATTAGCAGATGACAGATTTACATCGAGTGCTGATGGAGAATAACTACGTGGACAAAAGCTGTCATCGAGTCCAGATCAACCTGTCATGTTTGTAGCGCTACATCATCAAATAGTATTAATTCAACATCATGTACACCGTTTAACGACGCACTTCTATCGTTAGTTTCCTACATTCAACACATAGGGTGGTATAACTCACACATTATGTGATTGGCAATAGCTTTAAAAGTTGCTATCAATGTATTTGATTATTTATACTATTATTAAGTCTTATTCTAATTGCTAAATGTATGAATATAATTTTTAATATTATTATTTTGTAAAGAATTTTATCAGATTCAGTGTGAAATTTCAATTTAACTTTTATTATTATTGTTATTACTATTATATTCTTTTATTATATCTATTATTTTACTATATAATTTATTATGATTACTACAATATTTTAATAATATTAACTATTATTAATATTACAATTTAATACATTTAACTGATACATATAAATGAGCTAAATATTTACTGAATATTTTTATGCTGTGTATAGCATGTTATAGGGCAGACAAATTCTAGGTCACCAAAATTACAATGAGATACAGTAGTATATAAGCAACTAGGTGGCTACTGTATATGCCTAGCCTAGTTGCCGACACATCTTGGTCTAGCAAGATAGAATGACAAAGTAGTCCTAATAATGTTGCGATAGCCTTCCTGGCCTTTCTGCTTCAACATCCTGTTGTTTTCTCTGCTTTTATCTCGAGTAAAAATGTTGAATGCTACAAAAGATAAAGAGCTGAAGTATCAAGACCGCAATCAGAAAAGTTGACATCTAAGCAAATTTGAACATAGAATAGGTTGATTGGTCAGTGCCCACTATGCCAGAAGAATTAGTCTGTCATCAAACAATGGAAAAGAAGTTGGCACTTAATTGAATTTTGGGGGAGGGATAGGAGAAAAAAACCATGCAAAACACACTATGAATAGGCCTACACAATGTGGTTAATTAAATGAAATAGATCAACAGAATAAAAAGAATTTGTTTAAATAATTTTAATAATTAAAAATAATACTTATCTAGTGATACCAGAACAAGTTTTAGGCCTCTAATACTATTCATTAATATTATTAGTATCTTCTGTAACAGACTGTACTTTTTAAAATTAAACTTTAATTATATGTATTTTCATTTGATTGATTCTGAAGTGAGACCTCATTTCCTAAAGAGACAACACTAGCTACTTATACTGTACTCCATAAATCAAATGTAATCTTTTACCAACTCCCATCACACCAAAGCTATTTGCAGTTAATCCTATTTAATCTCCCTTAATCCCTGTACAAATCCAGGATCAAATAAACACAAGCCAACCACAAATCCCAAATGATCTTGTAATTGCTGCATGTACCTCTGGCATCTCTGACCTTTGAACCACTAGGGGTAATAATTACTCCACTGAGAGGCTCAAAAGGAAAAAAGTACAACTGTCGGGTTAATCATGCAGTTATAAGGCTAACTGTTAAAAAAAAATACTAAACTTAATGCATTTTAACTGAGTTCTATTGAATGTTAAAAACAAACATTTCTTAAACCAGAACCCTGCGGTTGGGTACGTTCCTTTGTACACAAAAACTAAACACAAATTTGGGAATTGCGATAATTAATAGTCACCAAAGTCATTCATTGCATTTTGCCAAACTTAGTTGTACTTGCCAATTTTTAGTTATCATGGTAAAACTTGGTTTAGGCCTAATGTGATTTGAAAAACTTGTAATTAGTTTGAACATGGAGGTATAGGTCTATTGTTCTATGTAAAGCCTACTACTGATGTTATCGCGATGAAAACAAAATGTCGGCAAACTTTTTCCTGACGCATGCGCAAATCAAAATTTGGACTAAAAAACGACTCAAAACTGGTGGTAGAGGGTATATGTCTTATCACGTACAGCTTACGTTTTCTATCTAACCGAAAAAACAAACATTTCTTATGCAATTACATGTCCACCAGTACCTCTTGGCACAATGTATACCCGTGCAAGGCACCGTTTAGGAGCCAATTTTTTTAACAGACCTACAGACAGGTTGTTGCCATACATACACACACACATTTCACATCTGTATCATCCCAATAGTTCCTTTGTGACCCAAGGTCACAATAACAATAATAATGCAATATTTTTATGTGCAATTTGCTTTCATTTGAAGATACCTATTAATCTGTTATTTTTTATGGTGAGATTTATTATTATTTTAAATATTTATAGCAACCAGTAACTTTTACCTATTTTACACTTACCAGAAACATTGCAATACTTTTGTTTACAAAGCAATCCAGTTGTTATTAGAATATATCTACCAGCATATTGTCTCTTAAATTAAACTAAGAAAGTGATTTCAATCATAACTGATATTGTTTAGGTGTTGAATTATTACATGCAGAAAAAAAAAATTTTAACTGTGACTATGGAAAATTAGTGATCTAATCATAAATGATCTGTTGATGGTATTGAAGTAACAAGATACAATTTTGCAGAAAAAAAATAATAAAGTCAACCGATATATCTTTGGACAATAAGTGATTTAATCACTTTTGATTTTATTAATATGTTGACGTAATAAGATACAATATTCATAACAAGACAAAAACATTTTAGTCAATATGCCTGGATAATACATGATTTAGATAGGCCTATAATTTATAGAAAGAGAGGTGAAGTAAGCACGCCACAGTTTTGAAATTTATGTACAAGAAAAGAAGTTTGTGATTTTGGCAATAAAATTTTGTTCCCCTGGTTGTCCATTTGTTTCTAGGCTTAATCTAGTAATTATGATGGTTGCTAATAACATGTTTGTTTAGTTTAACCCTGTTGACAAGATAGATTCAAAAGTGAAAAACTCTCAGCAAAAAGTAAAACAGAAAATATTTTTGGAGAGCTGATTATCATGTTTATTGGAAGTGAAGTTTTCTGGATCAGAGCCTGAATGCAAACAATAGCATGAGTCTGTGTTATCATTGGTAACAATTAACCCAGTTGGAGCGAGAAAGTAAGAATATTGCTGATGGCATATGGATCTGCAACACTTCCGCCATTGGATTTAAAATGCAAGCCAGAGACAGCTCGATATAGATGTGACACCCTAATTAGAGGGGAAAAAGACGACGACAAAAAGCAGCTGTGTTAAGAAAGATAATTGATAGTTTAAGACTTAAAAATAATGATGTTTTTATTAAAGATTAATATTGGTAACCTCTAATGAGACATGTCGTTAGGGATGATGATGATAGTATAACAGTAAAGGTAAATTTAACGAAGATGTTCACTATAATGGTAATAAATGATGACAATCATGAGGGCGATGATGTTGATGATAGTAATATTGATGATGAAGGTGATAGTAGCAATAGCACAATGACGAATATATGATAGTAAGTGGTACTGATGAAGCAGAAATGCTATTACTAGTATGTGATGATTGTGATGATAATAAGAACAAAATCCATTAGCATATCTTGGAAGAAATTCATCTGGGTAATTTACTCACTTTTAAAGACATTTCGTCCATTTTCGACGAACTTCATCAGTTAACTGATGTGTTGTTATAGTCATTACATCATCGCAGGTGTCGTGTGATGTATTGCCTTGTTCTTGTGGTTAGAATGACTATATTTATTACAGTATTGACTATGAGATAACCAGATGAATTTCTTCCAAGATATACATTCAAAACACAACCCAGAGGACACGGAACTGGGGGAGGGGGATGTTGCATTATGGAGAGTAATGTGTGACCGGAAATGGTCTGCCAGTTGGTTGTTACAATGCGCCAGTGATGTTGGAGTACAGCAAGATGAAACTATTTATGTAAGGCATGAATAAAGTTCGAGGTGAAAAGTGAAATGATTATTGTACATTTTAAGTGCTCCCCCCATGCATAAGTGTAAGCCAAATTACAGTGATTAATTAGCGAATATATGGAGACAATTATTTCGAAGTTCCTCTTTCCAAGAGAGGATGCAAATGCTTTGTGAAAATGAGTACGCCGCGGTACTCATTTTCACAAAGGAATACACGCAGCTGGTTAGCTAACAATATGCAAATTTACATGAACACCTAGGAAGAAAGGTAAAATCACGTTCTCTTGCCTAGCAAACGTCTGTACTGTAGCGTTGGGGGGGGGGGGCTAGCCTAATGATGTACTGTGTATAGCGGGGGACGATGAAGCATAATATGACTAGGCCTAAGTAGACAGTGCAATTATAGGCCTATGTGATAGAACGTACACTTTCGAAAGAAATAAATTAAAGGGCCTAAGAATAATTCAGTTGCAGACGGACGTACCTTGTTTAAGTATTATATGCTAACTATACGGCTCTTGTAGCCCTAGCTAGGCAAGGCATTCATGTGCAAAGCAGTGGTGTTTGTTTATCCATGAGAAAAGCACGCCAGGAAAGTTTGCCTTACCAGGAAAAGGTGACGTAATCTAGCTTATGACGTATGCATGCTAACTAGAGTGAGTGTGACGTCACCAAAAAATAAAAATTTTCTATTATAACCAAAATATTAATAACTACAAGGTTTGTGGGCGTAAATTCCCTTAATACGAATTAAGGGTAGCACCATCTCCTTGCCATACAAATTACAGCTCCCATTGACGTCTCAGTCAAGAAATACGGGTAGCTGAAGTTTTTCTCGAAAATCTGACTACAAAACCAAATTGAAATTCACGTTCCACTTCTGAGAATGTGTGAAACAAGTATGCTTAGGAGAGAAATTAGTGAGGGAAATTTCCCTGCAGTGCAAATGGTTGGAAATTACACTAATGAGTCCCATCTTACATAAAACCAACATTTTGGTAACAATACTTTGATGATATATTAAGGACACCACAGATAAATTTAACACTTAAACAAGATCGACCCAACAGATAACATAAAATTTACAAATGTATAGATAATGAGACACACTATACACAACTAGAAACAGATGGAATGAACACTATCGACTATTACATACAGAAATAGAGTGTTATCGCCACAGAAAAGGAACATAACATAGAAAGGAATAAAAAAAACATTTAAAACATGAAACTATCAACAATGGGCCATTAATCATGTATATAGGAAAACCAAAGAAAAAGGAAACAGGAAAGAACAACAATCACAAGAAAAAATGAGAAAGCATAGGGGAAGTTAATATTTTGGAGGAAGAACCATTATTGCAGGAGTCACTATGGATAAGAAAGAAAATGAATACAATGAATAGGAATGAGGAAGCTTATGAACTCAGTAATAAACAGGATGAACGTTTGAAGCAACAAGGTGGACCCTGACGTTCCAACCATAAGAACAAGACAGAGGATGCACGTCATGGCACTACACCTTATCTTTTCTTTTTTCTCAATATTCATTATTTAATCTAAATATACAATAAAATATAGAGATACATAATGTACAGGGCAGTGTATTAAGGTAGATAAAAAATAACAATTCATCATATTCTTATAGAAGGAAGAAATAAGATAACATGCATTCTTATGTAAACAGGAAAGCCAACAGACAAGACTGACAAATTTTCCCTTAACACTTCCAAAAACACTAACAATAGCCATTTCTTACAGTATGTACTTCCAGAAACTTCTTTATCAAAAAAGTGATGATTAAAAAAAAAACTCACAAAGATATGGTATAAATATATGATTCCTTATCTAAAAGGACCAGCTGGTCCTGGTAAACTTATAGAATCTTTGCTATTAGTAAGAACCATAGATGATTAATAGGCTACTTCTCCTCTAATAATGCAATGCTTAAACCAAGGTAAGTGAATTGCAGTAATGAATAAAAATATGTGCCGTCTTATCATTATCAATGATAAAGCTACGCATTTAATGCATGTCTGTGATTTAGTTAGAAAGTTGTGCATCTATTCGCTTCAGCGAGATAGCCCACAGCGTATTCATTAAGTCCCTCACTAGCTATTGAGAAGCCTTCAGGGGCAGCCGTGACTACGAATCAACAATCTGACATTTTATCAAAACGTGAATATGCATAACACAATACAGAAACAAATTAGTTGAAATGATGTTGCCATTAATTCTGTGTGTGCTTCTTGTAAAAGTAGGCTAAACTTATTTTAACTTAATAACATCTATAGAATCAATATTGGATCACTATTAGCATTTTTTTGGTTCACTCCTATTATAACAAATTCTGTAAAGTCTACTATTGCAACTTGTATGATGCACAAAAGATCTATATAATGTGATATTATTTGCCCTATACCAAAAAAAAAAAGATTATTCATAATATTGTTATTGTAAGTAAATAATTATAGTCTATATAACACTTAATTAAAGATATGATACATATCTCTCCTTTAATCATTCATTTTATAAACAAATTACAAAAAAATATTATTAATAATTTTACAATATATGTAGTAGATATTTAAAAATGTATGCAACATACAGGTATATACAAATAAAGTTTATAGGGCCTATATTCTAAAGACATTTATTTTAATAAATTAAAATTAAATAGCTATTTATATAATCAATCATAAAAAATCAAGAATATGGATACAATAAATATTAATTTTTCTGAGTAAAATTGTTTTGTAGAAATAAACTTACACAACATTTTAATTTCATCAGTAGAGAAAAGTAATTTTTAAGTAAGTAAAGTAAGTTTTATGAAAAATTATATCTAACTAAATTAATTTTGCATTTATTTCAACAGAGTAAACATTTTTAAGGCAATATGACAAACATTAATCATGGTAAATTAATTAAAAACAGTTAAATAATTAAGACTATAATCTTACAGATCAAAACAAATTGATGGCAGATTAATAAAATTATGAATTATCATTAATGGATAAATCTTTGCTATTGCTATGAACATTAAAATAACTCAAAATCCATTTAAGAACATGCAGCATTCAATCAAATTTTAGACAGCGTGATTTGAGTAGAAAATGACACAAAGAAAAAAACATCCACCAAAGTTCATCCGTACACACCAGGTTATACTTCCATTCTTCATTATAAAAAGAAATTTAGGGTACTTAATATCGGCAACAACTTGAGTACCCAGAAGCAAATCTGTCTTAAGATAAAGCAATCATCAACACGGTTACATAAATAATTCATAACATCGTGTCTTTGTCTCGAGCTAGTACAAAACTTTATGAATTTCAATAAGGGTTCTGTGAAATCGGATTTGAACGTGTAATAACCGACGGCCTAGGGAAAATTATTTACTGCTTTCATTTATTAATTTGACAAAATCAAATCCAACAAGCATGCAGTAGTTCATTAGATCGTTATTAGAATGGTTTTTTTCCCAAAGTATTCTGCATAAGCGCGCTTAATTCTGAGTTCTGTTCCGCGGCTATCATTCCATGTGCTGCATGCACCAAAGTTCACAGACGAGGAAAAAAATGTACATTTTGTTATTCTAGTTTCTAATTCTGTCATCATTAATATCTGTTCAACATGAACTGTTATATTACGAATAGTTTTGTCATATTATTTTTACTAATATTGGCAACAAAATTATTGTACGATTGTATTTTTGAATGGCTAGCAGAATGACCGTGCATATATAGGACATGGTAAAATAATTTTTTAAAAGTCAGTATAAAAACTGATCTTGATGCAAATCAACTTTTGTTTAAGAAGAAATTGTTTGGAAATCATGTGCTATTTTGTAAAAACATATTGTTCATTTGTTGCAGGTTTCATTCAGTACCTCAGGCAATTATTCAGCCCAGAGGGGACACTTTACCTCCACAAACAAATGTTCCTAAAATTGATTTTAATGACATTTCTTAGCAGTGGTTGGAACAGAATCAATTTTAATCAGAATTGTCTTCACTTTAAAAAGAAAAAAGGGATAAACTCTTCAAATAAAAACTGAATGGCCTATCATTTCTTAGAATTATTATATTCAAAATATTCTTTTACAAAAATAAAATTTAACAACTGTCTCTTATACACATCTGAAGAAATAAGATGTTTTATGTATAGATGATTTTTTTTAAAGGCCATGACAAACAAGCGGAGGCTTGCCAACATGCAATAAACTTTTGCATTGTGCATCTTCTAAAGCACTGACAGTCACTATATTTCATGTCTCACACTTTTTCAACCCTTTGACACACAGTGAGATCCAGACAATAAAGATAAAGTATTCTTCAATTGCAGATTGACAAACAGACCCAACGGGCTAACAAAAACACACTCACTCTATTTTTTAAAGTCCTGAACACAGAACTAATGCACTAACAGTTCAGTAATCTACTGGCCTACAGACGGAACTTTAAGATGGAACCCTTTAATAGAGTACTTTGAACAATTTTATGACAGCCTTTAAAATCAGACCTTGTTGCTTTTTGGGGCCTTTCTATAGATATAATACTATAGCTTGGGATAATAATTAGAAAACTCTACTCAGAGTAATGTATAGAATATCGCCAAGAAATCTGACATGCTTTTAAATGAAAGATAGACAAAGTAATCTTGAAAAATGTATGGGGGTCAAATAGGAATGCTATACTTCCAAAAATATTTTAACAATAGCTACGCCACAGAGTTCCCTTCCCATTCTCTATCTTTTTTTTTTCAAATCCATACTTTCATTCCGTACATTTTATTTGAATCAGTGCTCACACCTCACCCCGCCCTTCTAGACTATTTCTCCTCAAGATTCCCTCCTCCAAACTGAAATGGATTACGATATTTGCTATCCTGAGCTGTTTTACAGTCTGACTGAGTCACCAAATGACAAACAGAAGTTGATGAGTGATACTGGGCAGTTCAAGACCTTTACTTATCACATCAGTAGTGGAGAGAGATAATAGGACTGTGAACAGTAGGATTTAAATCTACACAGATAACAACGTAAATTACTGTCTGTGCTTCATCACCGGCCACCTACAAAAGAATGTTCTACTTCAAGGAGAAGCAATGGTCATAAGGGTCTTGGGCGAGAGGCCAAGTAGGACAATTTTAACCTGCGGGTATCATCACAATGATGGTTCTACTCTTCACCAGTTCTACATAACTGTAACCTACTGTATATTTATACTGTATATTACTAATTGAGCTGTAGGCCTTTTACATATTAGTATCTAAGGAGGAAATATATGCAATACATTCAAATTAAGAAATGTACACTAAGATGAACTTAATCATTATTGTCATTTTACCATTGTCGCTCTTGTTAGTATTAATTATTACTAAAAGTAAAGTTTAATATCTTGAAAGGGTATGACTTACAGAATTAGAGCAATCATGGGAAAAAATATGAATTACTGTATATGGCATATTTCATAATGCATAAGTTTAAGGTGGTGTACAGATAGACACACAATGAACACGGACACAGGACACAGCTTTATTATTAGCCCATCCTTATCTTTATTACCATTGCATGAACCACCCATTATTTTAATTTAAATAATTGCTGTAATTCGAATTTTCAAAATTACGAACTTGGTCCTATTGTACAATAACTGCTGATATGAAAACCAGAACTAGGTGTAGTAACATTTATGAAATGATTTATATTTCTACCACACTTAAATAAATATTGATATTATAGTAAACAATTATACTAAAATACTGAACTTTACTATCTGAGAAAATTACGAGATGAATATAGACTTTGATAGAACAAAATTATAGGATATGATGGGAAAATAAGTGACATAAAGAATGAGAGATGTGACTGTATGAATGATGGGAGCCTAAGTCAGGGAACAAAGTAGAAAGAAATTCTACAACCATTCACCATTCCTACATTAAAAATGTCCTTGCAATTAGCACAATTTACTGTAGGACATAAAGCAACCACAAATCATGTCATTGGCCAGTTAAATCGGCAAAACTGCGGTAATGACGTTGAAAATCCCGACAGTATATCAACATAATGCGCGTAAAGTGTATAGACACATCATGAAATGTAGTGGTCAACTTAAGAATTGCTTGTTAATTAATCCGGTAAGCCTTGCCTATTACATCAAGTGCTATTGATGATCGTTCACTTAGCATTGATTTAGAACGACTTCAAAATGCCAAGGTGTTGCCAGTGTGGCTAACGTACAGTAATGGTTATTGAGGAATCTACGATCAACTTGAGAATGATAAGCAATGATTTATATGATAATTCATCTTAATTTTAATAAAGTTTTGCAATAACATCTAATAATTTCAATGTAAATAAACTGACAGCATTCATTGTTATTAAATTCAAATTAATTAAGTACTTGTATATGTTTTAAATATTAGTTCAGAACAAATATTAGTTCTATACAATGGGCCATTATTAAGCTTGACCTATTAAAAATGCACAGTGCAAACAACCGAATGAATCATAAATAGTTAATAAAAGGTTTAAAGATTTAAATCATCTTGTGACTTAAGAAGATTGAGAAGTTCTGTGGCACTTTATGATTCATGGTCTTCAGCATCAAATGTAAGATTTCAAGAGAGGGTAGGTCAGAGGGGAAGAGTTGGATCAGAATGGCTTCTAAATCTAACTTAATTTGCAACACATAGTTCTAAAGGGGCTCTTTTAGAAACACTTGGGATGGTACCATGACCAAGAAATGTTGCACTGTAAACATATCCTTCCACTACTGTAATCAGTTGTGAAAATACATGCTTGCATTTTCAACAACTTTCATCAAACTTCTACTACAGCTTAGTTCAAGTGGCATTAAAATTGTGTAACTTACCTTAGCGAAGCGTGATGCATAAGATCCTGTTAGTAATGAGTGAAATATAATTATGGTCTCGTCAAGATCCCAAACGAAGACCCTCTGAAAATAAAGAAATATATAATAATTATCTTATATAGATTAAATGGTGATGATTGTGATGATTATTCGGATTCAAAAATCTTTTATGTAAATGGCAATTACTTTACATTAACAAATTAGCAAAATGGAATGCAGATACTACTACAGTAACTTTCTGTATTATGTACAGTACATTTAAATACAATTTTACCATAAACTAAACTCCAAACACAGTCCCTTTAATTTATAATTCTGAAAAATTGTAAACACAAACCATAACAGTAGTATTAAAGACAACTGAAGTGTAGCTAATGTTTAATAAATTTCAACTTAAGCATCTACTTTTCATCATGCTTACTATTAATTTTATTCCCAAATGATTTCTGATGTCAACTATATAATAATTACCTATTTTTAAATTAAAATCTCAAATGATATTCATAAATTTTAAAAAATGTAAAATTTAGCCATCATCTTTAACACACAACCACTTTCATTGCCATATTAGCCGGTCATCAGGCCCTATAGGTGAATGGTTCTCGTATAGCTGCCCACAGAAAGTGAGGCCACAAGCGATAGAAATCTGGCATGCAAATAATTTCAGCAGATGTAAACTCAGACAAAAAAAAAACAAAGTATAAATAATAAGGTCATATTATTAGTTTCATATTGATATATTATCAATAAATTTGGCATTATTATGGCAAGTCCACTTATTCATGTATTAAGAGACAAAATACTTACTCTTGAACACACTTTAGCATGACATGTGCATATTTATATTTATATAAGGCTTGGGTAAATGAGACATATGTAAACACTTTTGGTGATGAAGTGGGTGAAGTAAAAACTGCTTACATCAGATCAACTACAAGTAGGCTTTGACATGGGCTCTGATAAAGTACTCATTATTGACCCCAGAGGTGACCTCAGTGGTCGAAGACATACCACACTGAAAACAACGCTTATTTTATGGAGAGGATTTTAAATCAAACTGTCATTTGGTCAAAATCAGGAAAAAAGAGGGACAATATTTTGAATGATACAAGAAGATACTAATGTTAAAATGATACCACCCCCACTCCACCCCCACCCTTCCTGTTGCATCCCCCTGACAACTTCCCCCTAATAATTGTAAAACTATAAATACTGTGTATTTTCTGGGTATTAAAGTAAGCACGGTGATAATAAAAATCTTAATTTATAGTTAATAACATAACAGATTGGAAGCCAACATGCAATATCTAAATTGAATTTCACATTAATATCTAGATGAATATCACATTATTCATAACAACTAATTATGGAGGTGACATCGACAACAATGATCGGGTTATTTGAGGTCATATGCTGTAAAAGCATCTCTTTAAAATATGGCTTTTAAGTACTGTATTCAGCACATTATGTATGGATGTCTACTCACATCTAATGTACTTTTTAATTGAATCATAATTTCATTCCCATCTGTGACAAGTACGGTAGACTCCCACCAGTCAGTCTTCCAAGCCATATTTCCTCCAGGGGTGGTTCAGTAATTTTTAGAGGTCATTGTGAGAGTACTATATTTTGTTTTAGCTTAAGTGCATCGATGCTCTGCAACATTATTATTATTATTATTATTATTATTATTATTATTATTATTATTATTATTATTGACAGGTAATCAGCATTGCCATTTAAGAAAATAGTTATAGAATTTTGTTTTAAATATAATTCTCTGTTGGTTGGTTGGATACAACAGTACTACTGTACAATAATAATAATTACCCAATAATGATAACAACAACAATAACATCTATGTAATTGGTTGTAATAATGTGAATTATTAAAATATTCCTGTGTTACCATACATAATTATGAAACTATAAAAAGAATTTCAAAATAGTTTAAATTTACCTCAAGATCACTTTCTGGTGGAGGTGATGGATTGCGCCTTCCCCTTGACGATCTATTTCTATTTAGTTTGTTGTTTATGCGACCCCCTCCTAATCGATTTATATCATCTATCTTCACTGGTGCATCCGTAAAAGGTTGAACTATAAATTTTTTTGGAAATAAACAAAATTAGTATAAGTGAGTAACAGTAAGAAAACTTTCTTGGCAATTTAGCACCAGAAAATGTGGATTTTCTAGAACTTAACTGCAATGATGGGATGCTATTTATATTTTTAAATAATGGTCTATCTGAAGTTGCAATGTTAATTGTAATATGGTACAGATACTGTACAGAAAAAGTGTAAAGTACTGTACTGTTGTAAAATTTAGAAAACTTAGAAATTTGAAAGAAACATGTTATATCATTCTAACTTTCAATTGAAAGATAATAATTTAAATCCCAGGTTCCGCAACCTTTTTAGCCCACGAACAAAATTATATATCAAGCACTCAGACGCGACCCATCGAACCCATTACAAAAGTAAACTGATGCACATGCCACACTTTCATTGCACTTTCGTTTACTGTAATTTTATTTTGTTTGTCCTCATTCATATTAAGTAAACCAGAGCCTTGCAGGCGTCAGAGTTCCTGTGCATGATACATGACATGACATATATTATACGTGTATATATATACTGTCTCTTATACACATCTAGATGTGTATAAGAGACAGCTATAACATACTCACAGGTGGGAGACAATCAATCAAGAT
>NW_022752295.1:380391-406678 GCF_011630105.1 Anneissia japonica
AGGTTGAAAAATACAGGGGGAGTTTTTATGGCCCAAAATAGTGATTTTAGACCACATTGGTAATGTAATTCGACAGGCAAATTACAGTAATATTTTTAGCAAATTTCTTTGAAAAAATTTCGTAGGCATAGGGTCTAGGCCTAGCTAGGTATACAGTAATTTCATTTTACAGTAGTTTGGAACGATATCAGGAGTGGGGGTGGTGGCAGTGGCCTACTAGGACTACAATTTATTTGAAGCTATCTTGGGTCGATCGTCCACACCAGTTAGGCCCAATCGTCTGTCACCCGAAGTTTTCATTACGAGGATCAAGGACGTATACTATCTAGGGCTAGGCCCTAGGCTAGGCTTAGATTGCTGCCGTCACTCTGCTACGTATACTACTACCGCATAACAAAGAAAGCGACCCATGCGGTGCATTCTTAAATTTTACACACATTATTGAAATGTATTAGACGATAACATGATATCACTGACTGAACGATCTACCACCCTCCCATCGCAGTAACTACTGTACTGAACTAGGCCTAGCTTTTAGGCCTCATGTTTTTGTGGAAAGTTTGACAGTCGTTATGTACCCGACAGTCGGCTGCCTTTATATCTTCACTTGTCTTCAATTTGCATTCATTCAAAGGGTACATTGCTGCATAGCCAACTGTCGGGGATATAGTACCTTCATATGACTCTACTCATACAACAGAAAAAAACGTCGCATGAAGTTAGTGAAAAATGGAGATCTAAATGAAAGAACGATGTATTTCAGCAAGTATTAAAACCTTTTTGTTTTATTTTAGGCCTTCTTCAAAATACCTATGCCACAGCAATTGATTTTTTTTGCTGTAAAACCAAAATAGTTTCATCCATGCCGACTTGCTGATCGGTTAGCGTGAGCCCTGACTGAACTCTGCAGAAACTTCACATTGAACTTCGCATTGCGAGGTAAAACAAAATGTCGGGAAACTTTTTCTTTGACACATGTGCATTTGCATATATGTCTACACACACACACGCACACACATACTACACACAATAAAAAACAGAGAAAAAACAGTGAGAGTGATTACAATAGTTCCTATTGCATTGCATGCATAGGAACTAAAAATTTGTCCACGACCCAAACATTGGGTCGCGACCAATAGGTTGCGGAACTGTGATTTAAATAATATAAAATGAGCAAGTTAGATATTGCATTTTATTTATTGTATTATAAATATCATGTACTTTAGCTTACGTACATATTTAACAATAATCATTTTTATATAACCTACATGATAAACTAACAAAATCTTGAATTTAAATTCATAATTATTATTGGTTCTTATTAAACTTAAAATATAAATATATAATATTATATACCTGTACTATCAAATATTCCATATCGTTAGAGCCCTGCATAATGTAAAGTAGTAATTGTAATATTAACTTGTTAATTATATATTTATATTAACTATTAAAATTAAATATAGATATATAATAATATTTAATGAGTTAATAGTACTATTACATTATTAAAAAGGGTTTCTAATGATGAGCAATATTGGATGGGTCTTACTCTTGGATTAAATAAAATGAATAAAATCTTTACTTACTTTCTTCTGGTAGAGGTGCTAATTGGTATGTTGTCGTTGTGGTAGGGATGGATGTTTGTATGGAGCTATTCATATAGGGAGAGTAACCTGGGTAGTATTGGTTCAGAGTACTGCCATAAGCACTTGGATATGTTGTGCTGTAGTCTATACCCTGAAAACAAGAAGAGGACATTTAATTATCTCTATACAATATGGAATGAATGGATGGATTTATTCAGTGATTTATTCGATGAAAGTCTGAAGAAGACTTATTTCCAGTGAGTCCTTCGGGTGGTAATTGGGCAGTAAACTGAGATACAATTCCTTACTCTTTTCCGAAGAGTGTACTGAGTCTTTAACATGCACATGTGTCTTAATGCATGCGAGACCAACAGCGTACAGGTCTCATCCGTAAGATTGTGCACTCTCGTAACTTGCATTTTAGCCCTCCGGCTAAAACACAAGGAGCAACGATGGGTAAACATTGAATTTATAGGATTCTAATCCAACACAAGTATCTTAATGCAACATTCATATATTTATCTTTTAATTATTTACAATTGTATTAGATTATTTAGAACTGTTGACTTAGTAATAAGGTACAGGTACTTTGATTTCTAAGAAGATTCAAGATCTCTTCAGTGTTCATAAAAGGAGATTAAAAAATAATATTCACATAAATTTAGAATGAGCTACTAGTATCACTGAATATTAAATTTTCATCATGCTGTACATAAAAACCTCATATTTAGGAAAGTGTGAAGAAATATCATTTATGCGGATCTGTGGACCTGTTTTATAATAATTATATATGCCCAAAAATAATAATAATAATAATTCTGGATTTATATAAAATATGATGCGTTTCTGCATATAATTCATATACCGTAGCAGTCAAGGAAGGGAGACCAAAAGGTGTGTTTACCTGTTGAGGAGTACTGCCAAACACTTGTGTATTTGTTGTTTGTGTACTGCTTGTTGTTGGATACGGGTATGGGGTGCTGCCTGTAAAACTACTTCCTAGACAGAAAAAAAAGTATATAAAAAACATTTATATAATGATACAAATATTGTTTTATTGACAATACATCAAACATATTTTTATGTACCATTGTTCTATAGAGCCTAGTATAAGGCATAATTTTTAAAAGTCCTTTTTTATTAACAGTTTAACAACTATCTCAATACCAAAATCATATTCTTGCATCCTGGTATGTTAATGTTTTTGACCAGAAGCATTATCTAGGCCTACTGTAGGTTAATGCTTCGAAGCAGCTTCTAAAACAGATACCATCTACAACCATGATAAGTATGTGTTGTTGTCAGAGAGAAATGATGTAGTGTTATCATGTACCTGACTGCTGAACATTGAGGATAGTACTTAAGTACATCAGTAATTTGATTAGGCTGGTGGTAGAAAATGCATATTTTCATAAATAACAAATTATATTTTTGTTAATTTTGAAAGTAGGAAAGGGGTTTATTTCCAAGGTGGGGTTATATAAAAAAAACTATGGTATAAGTATATATGTTGAGCCTACCTGACATTGAATAAAAGGGATTTTGAGTGCCTGGAAATCCTGATCCATAGGCACTTGGGAATGCCTGGCCCTGTAGTTGACTTTCAGATTTCAAGGAATTTTTGCCTTTAATAAAAAAAAATTAGTATTTAAGTAACAATTGTTATGGATTATTACTGACATTTGATATCACCAGAAACCATTAAGTTAGTTTGAGTTGATATTATTGTTTCATTAATCCTAATATCAGTAAAATTTTTTTGTCTGAGCCTGACAGTGTTTAATGCACAAAATACTCAGAATGTGTGAATAACATTTGAATAAAACTCGCAAGTATTTCATCAATTTGAAGACCACCTGAGCTACAGTACTAGCCTTGTGCTGCTATCTAGAATAATAACAACATACATCTAGGCAGGTTACGTGCATGTGAACAGGTGTATTATTTGCTCTACTTACCTCCATATGGCATTGCTAGGCCTGAATATGACATTTGGCCGGATGTTTGTGATGGGAATGGGTATGGAGATGGGTTGCAGGATGAGTAGGATCCTTGAGGTGTTGAGTTCAGAGCCTGAAAGTTACTGCCCTGTCCCGGTTGAATTATGTGAGGGTAGGTTTGGCTGAAGAAAAAAAAAGGAAAAAAAAAAACCCCATAAAATCACCATTAGAGCTCTTATGATTGAAATATTCATTATCAAATGAGACTTATCAAAACAATTTATTTCGTTTTTTATTTTATATCATCGAAAGATAAAAATGTTATTTTTTATTGAGAAATGAAAGGAGGTCTATGTAGGTCCATACATGCCAAGTTGGAGGTAGCTAGTGGCTTCAGATTTAACAGGAAATAAACCCAATTTGCGTGGGTCGAGGGCCCACCTAGGGCCCCGACAAATTTTGGGCTTAGATGCTCTCTGGTGCACTCTGAATAGATCTCTAGTGCTAAAGAATTTTGTAGCTAGAATAGGAACGATACAATTTCTGATGATTCTAGGCCTGATACAGAATTGCGAAGGTTTCGAGTATATCAATAAAAAGGTTGGATTTAATTAAATAAAGCTTGAGATTAGTGGAAAAGCCCGAAAATTTAGGGGAGTGGCTTGAAGTTTGGTCGAAAGGCATTAGGCTCACGCCGGATACGCGAGACTTGGTAGGTACGTAGGTCTGAAGACACTGAAGTTTAGACCACCAAGAAAAAAAAAATTGATTAGGAATCTGAGGCTATATGATACATGATTACAAATAACAATTCGGTTTTCAGTTTGATTCAGACTATTAAATAGAGCAGTAGTATATTTACTACAAACTTAGAAAGTAAAGGATGAGCTATGCATATGTTTTCATTAAAAGGCATACTTAAATATAACACTGTACTGTACAAATAATATTTTTCAGGTTTATTATTACCAGATACTGCAGTCATATATCTTGAAAATATCAACAATTGACATTCAACATAATATAATAGTTTAAAAATAACATGATTGATTATTATCTTTGTATGCCAGAACATTCATTTTGCAACAGGTTATCTATGGAATGACCTTTAGAATAGAAGCTCTAGCAGAAGTGTAACACAAGAAGAAAACAGAAGTGGGAATCATAATACACAAGGATTAGTGCAAGTTAAGAATATAAACAATAAGTTTCACTCATTTAAGATTCAATTAACAGTTTGTTTATTGTGATTTCAGAAAAGAAAAGACCTTAACATGCGTCAATGGTCAATTGAACCAGTCAAAAGCTTGTCATTCACAATGGAGGAAGTATTTGACAAAGTACAGTAGGGATGATATCTTGAAGTGTAATCAGTTTCAAGTTCTACAGTATATAGTATTAAAGTGCCCCACTACAAGATGTACAGTCTTTATCAAACCAACTATGATCTGATATTACTTACATTTAACAATACAAAAACCGAAAGGTCCACTGATTAATCTCAGATAAGATAGTATAATACATACTCCAAGTATCGAAACGCACGCCATCGTGTCGGGATTCAACGAAACGATGGCGTGAATTTCCATACTTGGAGTATGTATTATACTATTTTAACAATACAGTACTGAGGTTGATGGCAATGCTTTTAATTGAGCAAGTACACACTGACAAAGGCCAAACTAAATGTTACATTCTCTTCTCAATTTTTTTTTTTTTCTCACAGAGGTAGAGTTGACTTGAGCATTGGTTGGCTGAAAGTGGTTATTTTGCACGTCTGTTGTGTGATCTGTGCACAATGGTCAATCAATTTAATATTTATTCATGAATAACTTTTCAAATGCTTAAATGTAAACAGTTGTTTTTCAAAAGGTTGTGACAAACTATAATTTACTCTTGAAGGAACTTAAAGTAGGTGGAAATCGAATGTCATATGGTAAACTATTCCATAGAACTGCCCCTCGATAGCCAAGACTTCTTTTTTTTTATTCGGTATTGGTTTTGGCACAATCAGTTTAAGATTATGGTCATATGTGTTACACTACACAAAAGATGTGTAAAAAAAAAATGCTTGATGTGATCCTAAATTTTGTATGTGGGTGAGACAGATAATTTAACAAGATTTTCCACTTGCCCTAAAATAAACATATATCTTGTTCTCTTCTTCATCCCTTTTCAGATGCCTCATTAAAAAAAAAAAGTTTCACAAGCCAAAACATCTCAAAATATTTTTCAGAATTCCAAACACCCATTATTTAAAGCAATATGTGACATTATCAGTCTGGATAAAATCATGGAGGTATAAAATAGATAATAAGATCATGTCTATGGGTGTGTAGAGACCAACATTGAGGAGAAAGATAAATGGGCCATAGGGGCCCCTATAGGGGCCTATTCTCCTCTTTACTAATGAGAAAAATCTTGGCCTAAATATACTAATTGTAACGCAGTTGATGAATTGATGAAAGTAACAAAGAAACAAGAGTGACCGGTCACTGGTCTACACGTTAAACTGAGGTTACCTCTATTCAGCGTTTAACACTTCATGTATGCACCTTTCAGAAAAACGACTTTTTGTTGACACTATTAAAACATGCTTAAATCATGGTAAATATACTAGACAATGACGTAATTGGGTTTTCGGCAAGGGTTCATAATTGTCAATAATCACTACCACCGACAGAAAAAAAATAAATAAAAAAAATTATGTAAAAAAATAAAATGTCTTAAAATTTGAAAAAAATAAATAAATAAATAAATTGAATACCAAGGTGCTATTCCAACTCATGACATTTGCTTCCTTAGAACACATCATTAACCGACTGCGCCATCCATTTGACATGTCCTATTAGTGGTAATTGCAGTAATGTACAGTCCTTGTTTTGTTTTGTAGGTGTAGAGGGGCACCCTGGGATCAAACTTAAGAAAGGGCCATGAACGTTTGTTGGAAATTACTTATAGTTTATGTGTACAAAATTTTCTGCATGTCCGTTCAAAACTGGCTATGCTGGATGATTTTAAAGTTTGGTAATAACAACACAAAGAACAACAAGAACAGCAGTAAGGTTCTGGCTCTGGGGTCCGCTGTGCCTGGACCCAAAACAGACTCGATGTTCCCCATATCCCAGGCTCACCAAGACAATGACAAAGCGTACTGTATGTTGAAGACCATGTTGTAAAGAGAAAAATACAATGGGTAATTCCATGGCCTATTCTATTTCACCAGCTACATCATCATTACTACTATTTCTACTTCAACAGAGTTGATGAATTATTAAAAAAATTATTTCTGTCACACCAACAGCTAGTTGTCAAAAAAAGTCCTTCTGAGACAGGAATTGAACCCAAGAGCCTGGAATTAGAAGGCAAGCATCTTAACCACTAAGCTTTTCAACTCCACTATAAAATTAAAGACTTAATACCTGTAACTTTAAAAGCTTTAAAACTGTTACCCTTAAAATAAAGCCCTCTAAGAAAACATTTACCTGAAATGGATTTGAAAGAAATGATATCCTTTCTTTTTCAACCGAGTTAGCTGGTAGACACACTGATACGTGGCCTATTGTGAATGATGTCGAGCTGTAATATGATTTGCTAATAACAGGATGAGAGTAGGAGGGTGTTGCCAACTTTACTGGACAGATTTACTTTTGGTATCATTTCATCACGTGATCATATCAGCATGATATCATGCACCAGTTTACAATTTGGAGCCACATTGTCCCAAATATCAGGTACACTTGTAATAGTTTCCTTTCATTACTTCTCTAAATATTATTTTTAAAATGAAAATATTATCGTCATTCTATCAAAATAGTTTTTTTTGTTCTTTCTAGCAGAGATAAACTTTTTTTATACCTTGTTTAGCGAACCTTCCGTCTACCAAAAATGGTGATTTCAAGTAAAAATAAAATTATATTTTTGGCCAGTTTGCACACCCTCTGCCATGTAAAAATGGAAATTTCATAAATAAATATATTTATTTTTATTTCCCCTGTACTCTCCCCTGAAATCTCCAAAAATAAGATATACATTTCTTCCTTAATTATATAAATTTAAAGCATATATCAATCTGCTTAATTCATCGATAAAATTATACTTTTATTTTCTCCTCCGCCTAGATGGCTTTGGCAAAATCATTTTACTAAATGAGAAAGCAAAATTTAATTTTTTTTTTCTTTTCCGCCCTCTTCCGACGATTTAAAAAAATAAGTTTGTGCAACAATGTACAAAAAATCTTGCTTAATATGGAAGCCTGGTTTGGAGGGTTAGAAGGATGTTAAATCATAATAAACGGACATTTATAATGCGCCAGTATCCGTTGAACACGCTCATGGCGCATATCATGTATTATACTGTAGCTGTTTAATGAACAATTATTTTGGAAACCAAGGTGGCATGAGCTTAAAGATATGGGAAGACAGGATGGAAATGTAATTTTGATATGTGATGAATAATAGTTTGTGACTATCATTTTCAGGACCCGGAATTAAAAAAAAAACCTAATAAAAATATCAAAAATAAAAGAAAAAAAAATGAACTAGGAAAAACACTGTAGTTCCACTATATCCTTCACAAACAAGTTTCCTTCAACTTTTAGAAAATAATCCATAGGCGATGTGATAGAGGAAATGGTGGTATATCTATTATGATAATAATGATGACAAAATAAAACCCATACACGTGATGATGACAATAATGGCATGATGAGGAAGATGAAAAATGCCAATGACAATGAACAATATTAATAAGAATATTGATGACAACATTAGAAAGAATAGGCCTAAATATGGTTAGGCTTTAGGCTATGAAAGAAAAGAAAAACATAATTGTCTATGGAATATACCAAACAAAGGGCCAATATTTTTGTGAACATAAAAACATTGCATATAATTTGTCCTCCAATTAAAAGATTCATTCATTGTTTTTATCATTTTCAAGTAAGTACAAAACATAGTCTTTTCCTATATTTCTGGTGATTGTTGTCAATTTGCGATTATAGATTTCTTTTTCATAAAAGAATATTACCCCTCCCTTAGCATATGCTTTGTATTGTGAAAATTATTAAATAAATGGAAGGCCATAGTCTACATGTTTGAAAATTGGGTTTCAATAAATTACAATAAACATCATTCAACTAACTTATAAACTTATAAATATTCTTGTTGATATTATACTTTAGTAAAATAATTGCAATAACGAATTAAAAAAAATAATAAGTACAGTAGAGGAATGAGGTTAATGTATCTGAAACATTCCCAAAATGCATCAGTTCCGCAATTCAATGAAGCATTCGACAGAAGACTAATGATACAAGTTGATGCAGGAATTTTAGTATGTGGTGTAGTGTATGATTACAGATATCGGTGATAGACAAATAAAACATTACATTAGCTTCCGTTACAGAACTATCAAACTTGAATCAATATTATGCAAGTTTTGATAAATGGGACATCCATAATACTATTATCCCAAGCTAAACTTTACCAACAGTTCTTAGATGAAATGTAGAATTTTATAATTGTAAACACACAAACACAAGAGAATGAAAGAAGGTATATTTTTTAGTAATACTCTTCAAAATAGATAAGGAAACATTTTTAAAAACAACCAAATTTAAACATAAAATATATAAGAATAAAAATACATCATGAGAAATGAGAAAAATATTATTACCTTCCAAAATACTGGGTTGCCGAATATTCACTCTTTGTTCGTAAATTCATGTCCAATGAACTTTGACCTGTGATACCGTTACCTGACCCTGGAAGAAAGGTTAAGTAGAAAACTGTTACACATTTTGCAGATAATTCAATGAGTTAATCATCATTTTTAACATATTATTATTAACTAATTTTCTTTCATTAAAAAAAATAAAGTATATTAATCATGAATTTTATTTTAATGAAAACCTAACAATATTACAAAATTGAGACAAAGGAAATGGAAATATGATTCCTATCCTTTGTGGACAACTCATTCAAAAGGTAGGAATCAAAATAAGCATGTTTATTACAATATAGGCATATAAATAGTGACACAATCTTAACATTAATTTAACTTATTAAAAATGTCAACAATAAAATTGTAACAACTTGGCAATATATGCTAATTCATATTTTGTGCTAGATATGGACATACTGTATAAAAATATATTATACCATTTGTATTACATATTTATGATACAATGAATTTACCATAAAGATTTGTAATCAACAGGTGAGTAAAGATAATAATCATTGTTAGGCCAAACAAAAATCTCATGTTACTATCATATATTAGCAAACATTTAAAATGTCATCATCTTTCTCCTACCATTATTATCATTTGTATTACCATCCTTTTTATATTCATCAAAATCGTTATCTTAAATCACCAACATTATTCTATTCTAATATCACTATCAATCATCATGTGCATCAACATGAATCATTATCATCATTATATGCTTTATCATCACCATGAATCAATATCATATGCATCATCATCAACATGAATCATTATCATATTGCACATCATCATCATCATGAATCATTATCATTATCAGATGCATCATCATCATGAATTGTTGTCATTCTATCTTCTTTTTTGTAATTAACTAGGTACTACAGATTTAACAAATTAATGCATTGTGTTGAGCAGAGCTAGCTCAAAGACATAGCTAGCTGTAAAGCCTATGACATGCTCTGTTTGCTGGCCCTCCACAGGTCACTTAATATTGACAATTTCTGAGCACACAAACAACTCATCTCTGCTCCAATATTACCACAATCACTTTCACATAACACTCTCAAAAGCAGTCACATTTAAAGAAAATGAACCAAAATTTATTATTATAAATTAATCTGAAAAGAAACTATAATACTACATTAAACCCAAGCAGATGCAAGTAGACCCGCTGGTCTGAGGTAATACAGCTTCAACTTCCATGAAGTAAATAAAGATTAGAATTAGTATTTGTCTCACGTAAAAAAACAGGCATGGTTATTGTTAATGCATGATAGTTAATGTGCCAAACAAACATTATGCAAATGAGGGTTGATTAATCAAAGCTAATTAATGCAAACAGTTGGTAGATTCTGCTTGAATGACCAACAGGTCATGGGAAAATACAAGATCAGTCACTGTTCCCACCTGTAACCTAATCGAGATAGCGAATATTTGCGGTTTAGGTCTCCCTGTTGACGATTGGCTAGATAACGGGTGCTTCACTACAGGCCTACTGTACATAGACCTGTGGAATAACAGGCCTAGTTCATCAATTTATTGCTGCATCAGTAGGTAGGAAAGGACATTATGTCAGGCTAACATCACAGGAACAATTAACCGTTGTGCCAAATAGATACTGCTTATAAATGAAAATTAAAATTCAAAGGCCTCATGGACAGTAATTGATGAAATCTTGAAAGTCGTACTGACGTACATGACCCAAACCTAATATCTTCATTCAGATAAAAAAAAATGTCAAGATAAACTAAATGCATATAGACCATATTAACTATTAGATTTTGAAATAATATTTTTTCAATAAAATGCATTATGAATTGTAGGAATTTTAATGATCAAGTGATGAAAAAATATAGTTAACATTCCATGAAATGAATAACTTAAAATATCAAGATAGGTAAATTATGTTCTTTTATAATTAATGGAAATAGTATGTATGCTTATGATGTAAGATGTGTGCTTGTGTTAGTTGAGCATTGCATTCATATACTAAAGTGTACAACTATGGTATAGGTATGCTTCTTTTGGACTGTTTTTATGTTGGCATTTTGAGATGTGTTGGAGCATGCGTATGTTTGGGAACATGTGGGTGAAATACAGAACTGAATAATAACCACAAATGTCAGGAAAGTTTACTACTGAACAGAAATAATTAACTGGGATTAAGTATACAAGGTGTACCAGATAATGTTTGGCATGGTCCATATTCAAATGTACTACATTTTATCTCAACTTCTAGTATAAATGAGATCTGAAATGTAGTAAATACAACCTTTTTAAAATTTCTTAACTTTTTCTTTTGCTAATTCTCTTCCCCAGATACAAGGAAGTGAAGCAAATAAAATTTCTATAAAAGCACATGTTTATACATGCATGGCGGATGGTCTATACTATCACAATGCACTAAATCACTGACTGCTATACGTAGAAGGTATGGAATTTTATGACGAGATGATTGAGAACATACTTAAAATACTAAACAGAAAGTTAAAAAAACTCCAAAGACTGATTATTGATGTAATTTACAGCTCATTAAATAAATCACACATAACTATATAACTTCTAACCTCCTCTCCATTTGTAGGCCAATATTTTCTTCTCCCCTTCCACACCTAATTTGTTACACTTCAATCCTTTCACACATTGGGCCTACACACACACAACTTCCCCATTCAAGCACTCTTCACCTCATTGCTCACCAACTTATTTTTGATTTGTTATTTGCATGCAAATAGTATTCTTTGGATATTTAAATGGTAAATACAATCAATTTATTGTTTAATTAGCACATTGTTAAAATTACTGTTTAAAATAATGCGGTCTAATTGACAGTTCAGAATCAGTCCCAAAAAAAAATTAAACATTGTAAAGTGTACATGTCCATTTCATTACATAATTTTCTTTATAGGATTTATAATGAAAATAAATATGCAATAATAATAATCATATAATTAATTAAATGATTGACTAATTACAAATGACATAAAATAAGAATTAGACTTCTAAAAGCCAAATGTGTTATATATTTATATAGCAAATAAATATATTAATACTGATTAGCTGTAGATTGATCCAGGGTGCAGGCAAATTATTGGATGATAAGCAGGTCGATGGTTAGCTATGATATCAAATGCAGACAACAGGAAACCTACTGGGTAAGACAGAGCAATGCATGATGGGAACACTTCAAACTGATGGGAAGGCATGCACAATGCCTCTCACCTGCGAAGTTTTCTAAGGAAGATCGGTCATGGAAAGCGCCCCCTACAGTGGATGAGGTGGGCGTCGCGCAATGGCTTATAGGCTCGGACTTGACTGGTGAGCAAGTTGTTGAAGAAAAGAAAAGAAGCAAGAGAATAATGATAATAATAAAATATAAATAATAAAATAATAAAGAATACTAATTGATAAAGTGTTAATTAAAAACATTAACATGGCACAGTAAACAGTAAGAATTAATGCACTGTTTTATTTAAATATATATCAAAACCAAATGATTAAAATGATGATACAAATTTACAAAAAAAATAATGACATTAAATACAACAATACTTTAATTTAAAATCTACTGGTGCATCAAAATTTTCTTTCAAATGGTTGAAACATTATAACATAAATAAGAATCAATCTTGAAATTAAAATAGTTAGTTAATAACCTTGATGACTCTTGCCTTAATCTAACTTTTGATTTATAAATTTGTTATTAATTTGATTTCCAAAATATAGTAAAACAATATATAATATCTTAACAAAATTTCTAAAAATTTTAATATTAATAAATATGGACTGAAGGCTGAGACAACTGAACTTATACATACTGGTAGTTATCTCAGACTGAAGTAAATAATGACAATAATCCTACTTAGTATAGTACATATTATGCCTACACGGTACAACTCAAAAAATCTAAAATGGTACTGTCTTTAATAATGCATAGAAACCAGCATCCACAACAAAATGATTATTTGAGTTAAAATAAATGATGAATGTAGTCTTACAAAGAAAATACAATAACTTACATTATTTTGTGCACATTTTAAGCACTTGGAACTTATTAAGTCCTGATGACTAATAACATACTGTCGTATTACTGACCATAAATAACAATGAAAGTCGTCCAATGAAGTATTGTTTATCTAAAGTTTAATGGTGGGCTAGGGTCATTAGTGCCACTGACTACACAAGACAGTCGATTATTAATCAACATTGTTGAAGCCTCATTAACCTAATAGGCTTACATCATTAAAATTAATTAACCAAATGGTTGTGGTGCGATACAAAACTAATTAATAAACAGGAAATCCAATTATATTATTTAAAATTTATTCATCAAGGTTGATTTAGATTCTTTTTTAAATCAAAATTTGTTGTTATTTTTAAAAATTTTCATTAACTTCAACAATTTACTTATTAGTATTACTACTACCATAACAATAAATTTTTGTCTGATAGCGACCATAAAAGTATTAAAAGCAATTTATATTCCTGTTAATTTAAACTTTTTCATATTTCGGTCTGTACGAACACACAATGCTAAGTTATGCAAGTCCTTAAAAAAATAGTGAATAAAATTTATATTTAGGTTTTATGGTTTAATTTTAAACTATTTTGAGACACTACAGGGACACCCCTATTAAGGGGAAGTGTGATAGGAGGCACCCCTATTATGGGGACGGGGACACTTTCTGAGTGTGCCAAATGATCAAATAACCCCTATTAAGGGACAATTTTTTTTATATCGTATCACGAATACAACCGTCTCAGAATAAGAAAAATTTACTCAACTTTATACATTGACACATTTTGAGCAACTTATTAAGAAAATCTTATCACCTTTCTAACTATTATCACCTTTCTACTGCTGTTTGTCAAGGGCGATCTTTTGTTAGACTACGTAACAATAACAATAATAATAATAATAATAATAATAATAATGTTTTAACTGAAATTGAAGTGCAAAAAGATTTTTGAATCAAGTAAAATAATCCGTCTTTGTTTGGTAGTTAGTTTGGTGCGTTTTAAGTATTTTCATGGTTTGTTGTTTTGCTTGTATCTGTTAAAAGGTGGTGTTCTGTTCTCTCCTCTTATTTATTTGATTGAATTTTGTATTTTGAGAATTTTTCCAATTTTTTCTCTGTTTTCATTTTAATTCTTCTGGTATATGTATGAATAAATTGTCTGTTTTAATGAAATTTTTCTATTGTTTTAAAGTTATTCTAGGCCTACTACTTTACGTCTCTGTTCCAGAGGTTTTTTGGATAAATTGAAATTTTAATTAATTGATTTAAAGTTAAAATTGAATTTTGAAATTTGAGCAATAAAACAGAATTTTCTCCGCAAATCCTTAGCGTGAATATCGGTAAGGCCTACTACATGTGTTACTTAGTATAAACCAATCTTGTCAATTTTGACCTTAACCATGGGGATTTCTTTTTCTTTGTTTTTTGTGCACTTTCATAGGATTCTAATTCATTCATTAACATTGCATCATGAAAAAATAAAGGGAACATATAAAACTATTGTTGTTTTAATCACGTTTCTGCTGATTTCATATTATAAATGAATTGTATTTGCATATTGCAAATTATTGCTATAAATTAGTTCTAATTCTACTGGAACTAATTAGGTCAATAAAAATAAAATTATAAAGAATTGTATGTCATCGTTATATGAAAACATGCCAAAAACTCCTATTAAGGGAACAATTTCATGTTTTTGTTTAGTGTCCCTATTCAGGGGACACCCCTATCAAGCAGAAACTTTTTTGGGTCCCGAAGGTGTCCCCTTAATAGGAGTTCTACTGTATTTTGAGACATTATTACTATAAAAATGATAACACCGATGTGGGAAAAACTTTTAAAAAACATGATTTCATAATCGGGAATATCAGATTCCATGTTTATATTAAACAGGAGTGATCCATCTGATAACAATACTTTTGTGACACATGTAGTAAGTACAGCAAGAGGAACACTTGTACATTTTCCAGTCTTAAGTCTAATTTCTGATCTCTCTTTGTCAATTGTGCCTGAAAATAGTATTGAATTAAATTAAATTTATTCGGCATCATAGATAAAATAACATCAATATTGTGGTGACTTACTTGTTGTAGAGTTGGGAATGTTATTCCAACAGCTAGAATCTGTTAGACTTGTGGATTCAACAGTTGTTGCCATTGGAACATGATTAGCTATGGAAACAATGAGGAAACAATTCAAAAACAAGCAAACAATCAATCAAATAGTCTCATTAAAACATTCTCACACGATTACTTCATTGTTTTGAGCCCATATCAGCATGCTTGCTGAAATTGTAAATATTCTGAATTCTCTATATTCCGATTGGTGGTGTTAAGAATAAACTTACATCGAAACTACGGGCGATGCATTATAAATTAAGTAAAATTACTTGTAAAACTGCAGTAGCAGGATAGGAAGGGGAAGGATAGAAAAAGAATATTTGCTTTTAAAAAGAGACAGTCCTAAGCTGAACACGTTCACTTTTTGGAGAAGCAAAATCTAAATGCCCAACAAATAATGCAATGAAGGGAAGAGCTACATAATATTGTTTCTTAGTTCTGAGTGCGCATGTCCCCTAGAACTTCAGACTAGCAACACTTTTTGATCTATAAATAATGCAAACCTCGAACATACAAACATGACCCAACAATTAACTAAGAGAAAAGTACAAGTCAAACTTCGTACAAAATGAGAGAGTTCAAACAGGCAAATATTAACAAAGCATACAACTTTTGTTTTGAATACCATGCTTTTTCAATTCTATTTAATCCCATGAAGATGAATAGCGGAATGGACTGGTCAATTAATAAGGTCTACAGATGATTGGACAGTAACACATGCTACTATTCCCCTTTGACAACTGATATGGATCAACAATGACCACAGCAGTCACCAGTTATTATTTTAACAAATTCATCACATATTTTCACCTTTTCATATAAAAACCCCAAAATATTTTGAAAATACTGATATCTACAATTATAAATAAAATTACTGATGTATGAAATATATCATTATAGCTCTACAAACTAACAACTATTTAAAAGACTAGGTGAACAGTGAAGATGTTCATCTATGCGTAGTACAGGAAAGGCCCAGCAAAAACACAAAAAATTATATAATGCTCCCAAATATGATTTAGTTTATGTCTAATGGAAATATTGCAGCAATGTTGCAATTGGTCATGTGTTTTCATAGTGCCTTCCACAATAAAAAGTGCCTCAAATTTATAGATCAACAGGCACGAACGCAAAGGGGAGGAAGATGCGCATTACTGATTTTGAGATCACCATCACTACCATGTACATACAGGTACCTTGGTGACAGCTAGGCCGGCAGCTAGAAGTTACGTTAAATACAAAATTGCGGTACCAGAAAAAAAAGAAGATTTAAACATCAAATATGTTATTAAAACGCCATTATATGTTAATATATAATATCAAATTGTTAGCCGAGGGTGTAGGAAGAGACATAGTGTATGGCAGGAGGGATGGATAACATATTATATGAGAAACGAATAAGGTAGAACATAGGAAATAATAAAAATTTCAAGTATAAAAGTGACGATTACTTACTACTATTCCCATTGGGTGTTATTGTACACACTGAACCATTTGGGCTTGTGTGATTAGCTGGACTAGAGTGACCTGTAGATGCTTGCCCTGGGCTACCAAGTTGCCCTATTTCCATAGACCTTTAAGAAAATAAGGCATCGATTTAACAATGTTGTTTTTAAAAAAAATATGTTGTTTTTTAATTTTTAAACAGGTAATAACTTTTAATGAAGTAAGTAAATACTACCAATTTAATAAAACAGACCAAAATTGTAACTTACAATATGTATTTTTAATACAACCATAATCAGAGGGTGAAAATGTCCTTAAACTACAGAAAAAAAAAGTTGAAATATGCTGATATCTAATTATAGCAATTGTAGTATCTAATTTATTTTTAGAATCTTATATAAACATTAATTGAGTTCACATTCCCAACCAGAATTTTGAGAACTTGCTTTGACAAACATAAAACTAAATATAGTAATTCTGTTTAAAAATGCATCAGTGCAGTTATAATGATATACAACATTATGAATCACAATGTAAATTTGTTTTTATAGTTAAAATTGATTGTTTAAAGCAAGTTTCCAACAAACATTTTGAGAACCTGTCTTGACAAAAAAATGAGAAAATAATTCTGTTCAGAAATGTATCCTGATAGTTATTACAAAATACTGTATTCAAATAATTATTACAACTTTTCTACAGGCAGTTATTATGAAATAAAAATATAACATTAACAATCATTACTATACAATGTGAATTTGTATACTGTAATATAAAGTTTAGGACTACAGTAATAGATAATAGATCGTTAACTATTTCCTTGCTAACAGGAGGGAATTACACAAAGTGGTATACCATGCAATAAATAGGAACTTCTCTTAGATTGACTTCCTCAATAGATACCCACTAACAATAAGAAGTTGCTATAAAGTGTTATCAATAGCAACGACGCCAATAACCCCTACCTTCTTCGGAAGTTGCACAACATATCTATCATAAGCCTATTAAATGTTGGAAAGTATTGATGGTATTCTATGGAAATGCAAAATTTCACAAGCATTCCATAAAATCATTTTTTTATTGCAAGCATAAAAGTTTCACTCTACAAAAAGAACTGCTTCGCTGAATAATAAATAATTATAACACACTTTCTGGACATTGTGTTTAATATAACAGATAAATACTATCTATTTTCTGTGGACCATATTTAAGCATTTTGTGTCATTAAATGGAGCCTTAGGCTATGTTCACACACACGGCGTAAGGCTGGCTTAAGCACGGCGTAGCGTACGCCTTTGTGTGTGAACTAGGCAGTGGCGTTGTTAAAGCCACTCACTACGCCACGTCCTTGGCGTTATTAACGCTACCTGCAGACCCCAGATTAGCTAACGCCACTGAGCTAACGCCAGTGATGCTTGAATGATTTGACGTCATTTCAAGAGATTGACCAATCACGATTGCAATATATTAGCTACTTTGGTCTCTTTCCTGTGCTCTCTATAAATGAAATGGTAAAGGGGTTCTTTTCTATTGCATATCTTAGTTATAATGTATATGATTTGTTGATTTTGTTTTGTAAGATATTTTAACCTATTTAGACTGTCTATTAAAACCTGCAACACCAACAATGCTAGCTGAAAAATCAAAGTAAAATTGTTCATTTAAAATACAATAATCATATAAGTTCACTACGAACAATTCACCCATAGGTCTATATTACTACTAGTTTAACGCCAGCGTTAATATAGCGAACGCCGTTTGGATTTTTGGAATTTTAATCCGTGAATTAGCTTACGCCTGGCGTAAGCTACGCCAGTCTTACGCCGTGTGTGTGAACATAGCCTTAGTTTCGATCAACTAAGTGGCCCTGATCTGTACTTAACCAGTAATAAATCACCAACTGCTTGTTTATATTAAGTCATTAGCAGAAATGAAGTTAAATTAATAAATCAATAGTACATGTTAGTAACTGATTTGTTTGAATTTATGTGAATGTTTAATAAAATCTACAAAAATAACCAAACCACTCAGGTAAAAAAAAAAAAAAAAATTAAAATAACAATGTGGGGATTTCCCATTGTGTTTTTCTTTTTAAGCAATTTAAGATTTGAATTACAAAATTTCCAGTTTTTATTGTTTAATAAATGTGTTGAAAATAAATTGTTTCAAAGTAAAATGCTTGGTTAAAATTTCTGTTTTAATGCCAGTAATTATTTCAAATAAGCTTATACTGTATAAAGAAGCAAATTTGTAGCACCAATTCCTGTTTCTTAACAATTAGAATTTATTAACCAATACTGTACTTAATTTTTTTTAAATATTTAAGTATTCTAAAATTAAGTATTCTAAAATTTTGCCTAAATTAGGTGTAACTTATTAAAAGTGATTCTTTTAAATGTTTAATTTAAATGCCAATATATCTTTGTTAAAATAAACTATTGGAAAATGAATTTCAATACGATGCAAGACTTCATTTGTGTAATGTTTCAAAAAACAATTTCACCAGAAAATAAGGTCAGGTACTGTAGGAATACTGACGATAGATACAACAAAGTCTTTCCGCCTACTCAAAATTGTTTGAAAATGGGAGAGAAACTATTTTGTTTAAGTTAAAAATGTATTAATAAATAAAACAGGTCTTACAATGAATAAATGAATAAAACTTAAATTAAGCCTTACATATAGGTTCCTCTTAAGTTTAAGGCATACAGTATTTGGATAAGATTCTGTATTTCACCTTTCATTGCCTTTGTTATAAATAAACAATCGCAGTCATTGTTTATTTCCATCAGGAAAATCCTATTCAGTGCTAATTTTTACTCTGCTTTTAAATAAAATAAACAAGTAATATATTGGTAAATCTATAAATAGAATTTTACATAAATCTACAATATATATACCCAAGCTGATTTTAAAACAATAAGTCAAGTATGAACTTAGTCAATGATGTCTGTAATTTTATACTACCAATGACATACTAAACTGCATATAATATCCCTGATGATATTGTTACAACATCAGTAGTATCTGGACCATATCATAACACATGGCTTCAATATAGGCCTAACAACGGTTCTTTAGCTTACCTGCAGTCTGTGGTAAAAGGCATCTCCTGCTAATAACTCTCCCTTACACCATCCAAATTCCAAAAAAAAGTTATTGAAAACACCGTATAAGTATCAACCAAATAGCCACTAAATATTTATAGTAAAATAAATTTTTCCTTCAGAAAAATGCAGGCATGATCTAAATATCTGACTGCATACTAACGCTGAGTCCATTAGAGTGCATCTTTCCTGTCAAGAGTTGGTGGTTGGTGGCTGGCTGCTTGCCTAAGCAGTATACTCAAACATTCTAATAATGGATTGGACCAATACACAGTATAGCCATACACAGTGCTTCCTTGTATGCAAATGACTGCAAAGGAGCAACATTTAACACAAGCCCTCGGGGGAATATACAGAGCTCAGAAGAGCCAGCAAGATTCCACCACTGTGTAATTAAAACAGTCCCAAGCCCCTGTAGGTATATCAGCTCAGAAGGGGGTTCGAGATGCTCTCTGTACATAGCCTACAGTTCTAATTATCACTACTATCTACAGAAGTCTTCTATAGGCTTTAGATCCCTGCTGTGCTGGCTAAACTAGTTAATACATGCTTTTCCCATAGGACATATAAACTTCTTGTTATGCCATAAATTTCATGCCAACTAGGACAGGGGTTGAGATAGAGCTGAAGCAGAGATAGAGCAAAAGGTAGCCAGCTAGCGGACGATTAATATCCGTTGGGATATATACTACAAAATGAATTTAATGACTAAAACATTATGTTATGGTAATAATGATGTAGATATTTATTAACACTTGTTCGACTGGTGACAGTAATTATTTTGACTTGTACACTTAAAAAGGAAAAGCAAGTGATAATAATTATCTTTAAATTGGAAACAATTTATGACAATTAATATACCATTTAGGTTTAGTTAATGTTTTTTGCTCTGTATATTAAGTACGGTTAAAGTATATAATGTACAGGGAAGACAGAAAAAATAAATATTGAGGAAAATAAAATTATGAAAATTTTTTTTTCATAGAGAATATTATAAATAAATATAAATAATAAATATAATATATAAATATAAATATAATTAGGAATATATAACTAAATATATAACTACAAATAAAGTCTGAATAAAGAATAAAGAATAACATAATATATAGCTGGAATTTTATCTTTGATATCCAAACAATGTCAACATAACATTCACTTCAGCTAGATTATCTAATAAGAATACTATGTTTATACTTAGCTTATATGTCTAAACCTTAAATGGCCTACACTAACAGTGCTAGCCATTAACTTTAGACATAAGAACATAAAGTCATAGGCCGAATAAAATAATACAAATTATTATATATAGTACTATATATTTTATGGAATTCCAATATGTAGGCTAAGTTTTTTATAAAATGTTTTTGTCAATGCATATTCATATTTAAGAAGGTTATTAGCTTTTAACTGTAAATTAGAAATAGAAAAAAACATAATTAACAGACACACATAAAATTTTAAATATATTTATTTTCTTTAAATATAGATTCTTAGCTTATAATCAATATAAATCTATTGTTGTAAAATTAAAAACTAACAAAGCATTCAAAAACCTATATAATGAAAAATACATAGCTACATTATTAAACTATATTATTTAACTACCAACCCAAACAAAGTAATTTTTATTTATTCAAGACATTTACACAGCACACACAAGAAAAAAAAAATAAATTGACACTCCTGCCTACTAAGCTATATATAAAAAAAACAATTTAACTGAAATCTCTGCAGTTTTTTAACAATATAATTACTAATTATAGTTACAATCAGACATCTACTTACAATCCTTATATTAAAATAATTGATGCTGACATTTCCATTATATTCTATTATCTTCTCAGTGGTAACACAGATACAGTATATTTTTATAAGCTAACAGAATACTGAATTATATTAAAATGGTTACCAGGCCCTCTATCATCAAAACAAAGTCAAGTAGTCTCTGATTTACAGACTGTACCGATGCATTTTTATAAGTCAAGATATATTGTCAGGTTAAATAAATTTGAAAAAAAGAAAAAACACATGAATTGCAATTAGCGGATGTTTTATTAATATCACTCCTGACATTGCATTGGACCTTTGAACTGCTACAATGCTAATTTCATAATTTTTATGACAGCATGTCTATGAAGCACTGAAATATGATTTTATTATGTTCATTTATGGACTGTTCAAAGTTGATAGCTTATGTAATTTATTAAAATTCAAAAATTTAAATTTAATTTTGAGTTTTCTTCAATTTTTGACTGGCAGTGTAGTTTAAAAAATTGTATTAAATATAAATGTTCATTGACAGATAAGGCAAAGATTTTAAAAAGCATTACCAAATATTTTTTAAATATAATTATTAAAATATATACACCCTGCCAGTTATACTTGACTATGGAAAGTACTGTAGGTCTTTTCATCCTTTTGTTTAAACATGCAAGATTAGAAACATATAAATATAATTACTTTTTTCATATCTGATAAAATCATTGCTGAAAATTACATTGTGAATTCTTTTCAAAAGAGCAAGCCTATCAAATTAATATCCTAAATAAAATATTTCAATAAAACTTTCAAATAATTTTATCCGCTTTATTTTTGTTTAAATACAAATGCAAAAATCTTTATTATTAATAGTTTTGTAGAACTATATTCACTTTCTTTCTGTATTCTTTTTCCAATTCAATTATTAATTTTGTTTGGAATATAATAAGCATGAAAATAAACTGCATGTAACTGTGAAGTTCAAATATATACTTTAAAGAAATTTATCAATTAATCTATCAATTAAATCACATATTCTTTAATTAAATTCCAATGAAATGAATGTAAGTCAACTAACAGAAGCATCTATCAAATACCTTAATTGACCAATCAAATCAATAAGGGTTAATGTACCTATCCATCAATCTATTACTTGACCAATCAAATCAATGCATATTAGCTAATCAATCTATCAATTAACCAATCAGAATCAAGCTTCTAACTAGGTGATCAATCACAGTTATACTATGCGTCTGATACATCATTGAAATGTAAATATAAAAAAAAACAGAGAACAAACGAACAAACAAAATACAGAGCCCAATCAAACAGAAAGGTCTTTCCACAAACACTGTAAGGTTTGGTCAGCTAAAAAGCCACAAATTTACTCTTCCACTGAGTGATGTAGACAAAACATATTGTAAAGCACGTAATATAGGTTAGGCACTGAGAAGGTTAAAGCCTAGAAACTCTCCAGTCTAAATATTCAGCGTACCATACTTCTCAAACGTTCGCAATCAAAATTACCGATCTACACAAATTTCATAGATTTTTTTTCCCTTCATGGAACATGCCACAGTTGATTCCTGTAATTGTGAATCTGAACATTGCTCTGAGGCATGTGAGCAAATATATCACAACAAACAAACAAAAAAGAGAGACAAGGGTTCTGCTACTGTCGGTCAAACAGCCTCGGGTCATGTTTAGCATAAAGGTTGCAGCAAATGCAATAATCGCTGCACACATTTGATTCGATTTCGATCAATCTAAAGTGACCAGTGTATCGATGGACAGTGATTAGATTACCGGTCAAAACTAGATTGAAACTGACCATTTCTTTGTTATATACTGTACCTATGCATAACAGCATTATGAACAGTGTTTTATCATATCCTATTGCATACATTTTAACAGAATTCATCTTTATGAATATTCTGTTTAAAAGATTTATTGGTACAAAGAAAAACATTTAAAGTAATCATAATATGAAAAAATGAATAATGTATTTATATACTGATTGGTAGATTAAAATATATATTTTATATTCAGACTGAGAATAATATCATCTTTTATACATTACTAACATAACATTACTTTATAAGATAATAATAACAATAATATTTATACTAAATTAAACATTATTCTTACTATATATTAACCAAATATACCACTAACACTAAATAATGTTGTGTGTTGTGCAAGTATATAATTATGTATATCCAACACTGTTCTTATTAAGTGAGAGGCAATTAGTTAGTTAATCCATAAAATAGACACAACATATTAAATAAAATATGCCTACAATATTATCTACAATAAATAACATTAGTGTAAATATTATTGATAGTATACCAACTGAAACTGAGACATTACAATCCAAATGGTTCTGCTTAAAACCAAGATACCATCAATTAATATTTGTATTTGTAGCATATGCCATGAGGTGTACCGAAAACATGTAATTATTTATGTGATATTTACAAACTAAAATATTTAATACAATACAAAATCATTTACATTATGCCTACACTATGTTACTTTATAAGATATAATATTATTCATACTATATAATATCATCAAATAGATAGGCCTACAATATTATTTAAAAATACATAATATTATTTGTAATATAGTCTAAGACTATTAACCCATGATTATTATATAACAAGGAAGGCTTTGTTTTACAATATTGATAAGACAATTATGATACAAACTATTATATAAGGTACACATTTTGATAACAATTATTTTCTAAAATACAAATCTTATTCTTATTTATAAACTTATGTTAAATGTGTAAGTTTATATCAAAAGATAACAAAGATTATTTTATAACACACACCATTATTATTATTATATTTATATTTGAAAAAAAACAAAAAAAAACTTATACACATATACATATTCAGTTTTACCATTTGTACTAGTATTAAATTGTATGATGTCAGAATATCTATGAATTAAAAGTACTGTAATACATTGATAAATGATACAGTAAAACCAAGAACGGTAACCATATGGACTGATAACAGTTTCAAAACTAATTCTGACATTAATTATCTTTCTAAACCTCAACTGACACACATAGGCCTAAAGGTGTTTGTTCAGTCACATACTAGTACCCAATATTACCACAATCAATGAACTACTTAACATTTTGGTGTTACAATGTATAAAGGAAATTTACATATATTACGCCTGATAAAAAAATATTATTAGTTTAACCCTATCTAGACTGGAAAAATGATGAGGGAGAGATGCTCTTTTTATTTGTTATTTTGCTAAAGGCAAATATCAACATTGGTTTGTTTGCTGGTGCACTGATATTCAAAGTAAAGCATGATTGAGATAATACAAACAATATCTACTATTTAATAAAAGAAATGAAAAAAATTATAATTAAAAAAAAAAAAAAAAAGAATTTCAAAAAATACTTGTTTTTCAGTACCATACAGTAGAAGACATGCCCGGGAGGGTGATAAACTAATGATTTTTTTTATTGGTCCTTAACATAGTAGTACGATACATTAATATTATGATATATCATCGCAATTTAGAATAAAATTAGGATTCTCTTTGTTTTAATATATGTATTAATTTTTTATTTAGTGTTTATTATTTGATATGTAGCCAATTCAACAACATTCACGATATACTATAATTTTGTATGGTCTAATTTAATTTATCTGTCTAATGGTTCACTTTAGGACTACTTAAAATTAATAGCTTCAACCATTTCCAATGGGTGATTTTAAAAATGGTCTGTAATTTCACACAATCAGCAGCCATCATAGCTGTCCCCATTACACCATCCCTCATAACTGCTGTTATGACAGCGATTCTGGTAATACTCATTAGTCGCGTCTTCGCCTAGTTGGCTTCAAACGGGTCTCATTGTGGTAATTTAACTGGCATTATTGCGGCAATTTGATTGTTTTCATCCATCCATCTTGTTCATTGCCAATCCCAGGTAGAACATACACATTGGTTTTTAACCATTATGCTGCTTAGCTTTTATTAGTTTGCCATAAATCACAAAGATTGCGGCTGAATATCAATCGAGCCTGCACATCTCCAGTCATATTGCATTGGTCATGCAGTTTGGAAATATTTATCTCTATCAACGTAATTTCACAATATAAATATTTATGGAATTGTATTTACAAAATGAAATCTCTCATGACTAAAAACAACTCCCATCTCCTGCCATCTCTAAGCCTCATAATTAGATGTAAAGAAACACAACCAAGCAATTTTGACATAACAAAGATACTATTTACTAATGAACTGGGAACAAGTCTATACAACTGTGGGTGTATAATACCCCCATGATTAAGGCCATATACTATGGTGACCTTATTATTATATTATTACTTTTCCATGTTTTTTCATCTTAATGTTTAGATAAAATGTGGGATATAATGAAACATTTATCATTGCTAATGGAGTGAAAATTTAGTGGCTATTACAATGCAAATATAAATTAATGATTTTTACATCAGAATTAATATGTTGGTTTTTGTTTGTTTAAAGTGGGTTCCCATTTCACATGTGTATTATTAAAATATTCACTCTACTTAC
>NW_022752295.1:406746-409605 GCF_011630105.1 Anneissia japonica
TATTATATACAAAAAATATGGTATACATACATATTTTTCATTTTATATTTCAATTTTTAAGGGCCTAAAACTACATACCATTACTAAGTGAGCTTTAACTACAACTTCCTTATGTGCTGCAATATTGAAATTAAAAAGCAACATGCCAACATACAAATCTTTAGTGGTGGTCTAGACGGCTGAATAATAATCATCAGATTCCTAGAAAAGTTTTTTTTTTCCCCTATTATTTCATACTTAATGGCTCTTCTGACTCTATACCTACATTTTCCAACTACTGTTACTGTCAAAGAACAGGGGTTTTTAAATAGATGTAAATATCATAAATTAAGTAATGGAAACTAAAGGGCCTATATAAACATTAAAACAGGGTTCTTAGAAATCCAAATTTCATAAATTCTAGAAGAATTCTTTTGAAGAAAATAAGATAAAAATTTAACAATATTACAGAAAAATACTAGAGAAAATATTAAAGATACACAAAACCACTCCTCTGAAGTTGACTGCTTCTCAGAATTTTAAAACAAAGATGTCTTTCGAGCAAGTCATTAGAACAGAGCATCATGGGGGAAAAACTTGGCCATCATGGGTCGTTAAAATCTGTAAAGCGAATATTACGATGATATGAACGAGTTGAGATAGGAAATAAAAACATGCTTCCAATTGAGAAATAAGCTCATTTCATATCACCTGTGATATCTTAATCAGAAAGTAAAGAACATCGAATATAGAAGGATGTCATAAAAACGTACAACAGAGAATCTCTCGAGAGTCGGTAAATCGTAAAAAGTTAATTGGACCACGGAGGTAATAAAAAACACATTTCTAATTTCATAAGTTTAAAGGTTCCACTGCAGAAGCATACAAGTATCCTATACTTCTCCCATTAAAGGTCATTCTAAAGACACATATCATTTATTATGTTATAATAATATTCTTACTTATTAACTGTTTAAATAGCGATCAAGATTATAGACTATGTCAAATTTAACAAGTTTCTACTTTATGCATGTATATAGCATAAACACATTTTGATGCCTAAGTCAGATTTGAAATATAATTAAATGTTTATTAACTACATACATTATACCTGGTGTAATGTATAACAATTAGGTATGAGGACTAAAACATTAAATATATTTGGAAATAAAATTTTCAGATAGTACATTGACATTCATCAGCAATTTATTGGTATTGATTTAAACATTTTTTATACTATATTTATATCTCATCCAAGTCAACATTCCGTACATAGTGTTTTCCATTATAAATTTCAATCTATATTATATAGGCCTAGATATAATTTAATGTTCTGACACAGCTAGATTATCCACTTTTTGAACAAATAAAATTATATAAATATATATTAAGAACAATATAATTAAAATCCACAGAATTGTGTTCAAATTAAATTTTTTGGGGCTATACACATTTACCATCTACATACTATTGATGAAGTGTTTCTTTGTGATTTATCAAATTTGATTTGATTTAATTTGATTGATTCTACTAATGATTTTTGTTGCTTAGTATTGTACAACATTATGTTGGTTTGTTATACTTTAATAAAAAAATAAATAAAATCGACAAAAACAGAAATAAATCATACAGTCAATGGAATATTGAACAATTACTAGATTTGATCGTACTTGGATAATTTAAAGTTGAAACTTAAAGGGGCCAACAAACACTATACATATGCTCCAAGAATCCTACACAAAATGAAAAAGACATAAAATCAGTCTCTAGAGAAACCATATATGTTTCTAGTATTTGAAATCAAATGCTAAATCTAGTTGCTGTAGAGTAAAATTCTACAAAACAAAGATGCCACGAGTATCAGAGAGTTTGTATTTCAGTAAGACGATTCACAAGAAAATGTAAAAATTGCGAGATTTTAAGTGCTAAATTCTCAAGAGTGGTGAGGTGGTTTTCCTACCTTGACTCTGACGAAGGTATGTCTAGTCCGTTTTCCTCGTAGCCGCTGCGTCTCTTAACCTGTAGATATAAAACCAAAATTCTTTGTTAGGATGGCTATGTTTATCTAGGAGAAAGAAAAAAATTGAGCCCTGCACTTTCAGAATGAGTATTATCCACACTAATGTTTAGTAGACTGTCTGCTAGGTTAGATTGGCGGTGATAAAACCTTCTGTGGGAGAGGCGGTATCCAACTGAGCGAGAAATCCACTCTATTAGGGCAAGGAGCATTTCTAAAATGAAGGCATCTAATACATTGATGAGAGTCGAGCAAGAACAGTGCATGATTATTTACTCAACAAAAGGGGAGCAGCGGCTAGAATGATTCACGCTAACACTAACGGTGCTATCACCTGGACATCACAATCTTGTCACTTCAAATGACAATCCTTAACTAAGATGATGATGTAAATTGTTACAAAGTCCACAAATTTTTTAGAAACAACTGACTTTTAAAGATATAATTTCTTATGTTTTACTTAACATAATGAACAATGAAATATATCCAAGAAGCCAGGAAGACATGAGATGCATGTAGAGTAAAACTCCTTCCAAGAGGTCAACTGTCAATCAAAAAATGCTCTAAAATCTCCCAATAAGAAATCTTTATTTTTTTTCCAGAATTAAATATCTTATCAATTCGATTACTGAACTGTTTACATTACAGTACTGCATAAATATATAAAGCACTGATCTTAATCCTATATTTAGGAGCATTTATAGGGAAAAAATAAATAATATATAGATGATGAATATTTAAAGAACAATGTTAATTATTCATAATCTAAAATCCAATGGCTATATGAAAGGTAAGATTATTAAATTGCTCTTGAATGAAAAAGCATAAATTATCAGCAATGATATGAACAGGCACACTCTACT